>NW_027287761.1:0-67052 GCF_047511675.1 Marmota flaviventris | reverse complement strand
AGAGCCCCGACTTGCAGGGTGCCCTTTCACATCAGTGGCAAAGTGGGCGCCAGTCCCATTTGGAGCGGTCTCGTGGCTGCCCTCGTGTTGGCAAGCGCAGAATGCGCTTTGGAAGGGGCGGCAGCGGAGAACTGCCGAGGGGTTCTGAACTTTTGCAGGGTTCTGTGAATTACTGGGACTTCAGGATGAAAAGGGCGACGCGTTTGGAAAGATCAAAGACTCCCATGGAGATACTGCAGTCTTCAGGGCACCTGATTGAAAGAATCCCCGCGAAGAGAGCAGGAGGAGACCAGACCCCCATCAAGTCTGGGTGTCAACCCCTGGATGTTTGGAGTCCCCTGCAGCGGAGGCTGTGAAGACAAGGGAGCACGAGTGCTCCGGAAAAGCCCTCTGAGCGCTTACCTGAGCTGCGTGCCGGCACCGTTTGCTTGGTCTCTTCTTCGGGGCTCACCCTGGAGGGCTGAGCTGTAACCGCACCCCGCGGGTGTTCTTTCTTCTCCTGCCCTGCAAGATCCCGACCCTCGGCCTGCAGTCTCACTGCTCCAGGTGCGCTCCTGCCTAGGACCGCGGAGGTTGAGGCAGGAGGGTGGCGTGCTCACAGCCAGCCAAGTCACAAAGAGGGCACCGTCGTGGCATGCGCTCACCCTTCACTTCCTGAAAGGAGGCTAGCATGGGGCACGGGAGGGGAGTTGGGGAGGCCATCCTCACATGTGGATTTGAGTTACCTGCCTGCCCGGGTGAGAGGCCGCCTAGGCACAGCTGTGTCCGAGCTTCCCACCTTCTCCAGGTGCGAGGGCTTCTCGTGCAGAGAATGCTGGCCACTGCCCTCAAACCCATCCTTGCCCTTGACCTTGGGATGCTTCCCCACTGATTGATTTTTCATTCGATGGGATTTCTCCCAGAATGTTCCCCCCAAAAAAATAAAAGTCACTCCTGGCTTGTTTCTCTCTCTCTCTCTCTCTCTCTCTCTCTCTTCTCTCTCTCTCGATTGCATCTTCACTAACTGGCTACCACATTCGGTGGCTTTAGGCTGGAGCTGGAGGAGGAGTCCTGGAGCTGAATTTCAAGGTAATTAGAGTCTTGGTCTCTCTCATGGAAAACTCCCTAGCGTTTCTCACTATTCAACCTCTTTCCTGAAGCCAGCACGGGTCCCGGGCTAGAGGGAGGGACCCACGCCCTGCCTCCTGTCCCGAGCAGGGACCATCCGGGCACGCCAGAGAAGCCAGCCCAGGTCCAGTCCTGCAGCCTGGAGAACTTCAGGGGAGGCTAGGCCAAGGCTGTTCTCAGCAAGAAGCCCTAACCCGGATCCAGGCTCCAGGACAGCCTGCCAAGTCCCTGAAGGGCAAAGATTGCACACAGCTCTTCTTCCCAGGCCCCTCAGGCGACCGGAAGGGATGCCCCCAATGGGAGTGCTCCCCTCCCTGTCACCCGCGGCCTTGGGCCGGGGTGGAAACGCAGGGTTGGGGCCCGGGAGGCAGCCTTCCCTGGGCCCAGAACAGGCCTCTGCTGCCGGGTCAGCTCACCTCCCGGGTCGCGATGGTCCTAGGCCCGTGGCCTCAGCTGAGCGCCCCACGCCTGGAAAGTCCCCGAGACCGCGCGGCAGCCCGAGGCGCAGCCAGCCCCCGATTCTATCCAGGACCCACACACCTGTGCCCCCCATGCCAGGACCCTTTCTGCCCCATGACATGCCGCACGTCCGTTCCTCAGTGATCCTAGAAGCTGGATGTCACCATGGGTCCCCTGTCACCGGGACCGCAAGACGATGAAGCCCTGTGCTTTGGCCGCCCTTCAGCATCACAAATTTCCACCTTAGCTCACCCCTAGGTGCCAAGGCAGTCTACCAGGGCGACGCCGAGCGTGACAGCAGAGAGCGAGGACGTGCCCCTTCCTTTGAAGGAGCCTCGTCCTCGGGGCCGGAACCAGAGCGATTCCTGGCAGAGAGGGTGCCTTCGGGTTGTCCGTGGCTAGTCCTTCTCAGAGCAGCCAAGGCACAGTTTGGTCCAGAGGGCACAGGGCACGGGCAGCAGGGGACTCTGCCACAGGGCCCCGCCCATGTTTCTCGGACCGGTCGAAGCTGGGACTGTCTTGTCATTCAGAGACACATGCAAATGCTCATTTCCCCAGGGCCTGGCGAGGAAGGAGGGAGCCTGCACGCTCCCCTTGAGCCACTGAGGCCTGTGATCCAACAGGGCACCTCAAACATCGAGGAGGTGACGTCCTGCGTGGGCAGGCTGGACCAACCAAGCAGGGTCGCGGGGCGGGGGCGCTCCTGCTTCCGGACTAGTGGATGCCCCTTCAAGCCGCAGGTGTAGAACCCAGGAGGTCCAAATCCGGATTGGCCCGGGCTGTCTCAGAGCCTGGCCCTGGGGAGGGGTTGTGTTGTGTGTGTGCGCGCGCGCGCGGGGGGGGGAGGGGCGGCAAGCCTGGTTTCTCTCCCAGTTTCCCAAAATTGACAGTGAGTGTCCTAGCCTCATGAGGACGAGGAAGGCCTCCCGGTGCAGCCGGCTGTGCCGGTGACAGGTCAGCCCTCAGGAGAGCCCCGACTTGCAGGGTGCCCTTTCCACATCAGTGGCAAAGTGGGCGGCCCAGTCCATTTGGGAGCGGTCTCGTGCTGCCCTCGTGTGGACAAGCGGCAGAATGCGCTTTGGAAGGGGCGGCAGCGGAGAACTGCAGAGGGGTTCTGGAACTTTTTGCAGGGTTCTGTGAATTACTGGGGACTTCAGGATGAAAAGGGCGACGCGTTTGGAAAGATCAAAGACTCCCATGAGATACTGCAGTCTTCAGGCACCTGATGAAAGAATCCCCGCGAAGAGGCAGGAGGAGACCAGACCCCATCAAGTCTGGGTGTCAACCCCTGGATGTTTGGAGTCCCCTGCAGCGGGAGGGCTGTGAAGACAAGGGAGCACGAGTGCTCCGAGAAAAGCCTCTGAGCGCTACCTGAGCTGCGTGCCGGCACCGTTTGCTTGGTCTCTTCTTCGGGGCTCACGCCTGGAGGGCTGAGCTGGACCGCACCCCGCGGGTGTTCTTTCTTCTCCTGCCCTGCAAGATCCCGACCCTCGGCCTGCAGTCTCACTGCTCCAGGTGCGGCTCCTGCCTAGGACCGCGGAGGTTGAGGCAGGGAGGTGGCGTGCTCACAGCCAGCCCAAGTCACAAGAGGGGCACCGTCGTGGCATGCGGCTCACCCTTCACTTCCTGAAAGGAGGCTAGCATGGGGCACGGGAGGGGGAGTTGGGGAGGCCATCCTCACATGTGATTGAGTTACCTGCCTGCCCGGGTGAGAGGCCGCCTAGGCACAGCTGTGTCCGAGCTGTCCCCACCCTTCTCCAGGTGCGAGGGCTTCTCCATGCAGAGGAATGTCTGGCCACTGCCCTCAAGACCCAATCCTTGCCCTTGACCTTGGGATGCTTCCCCACTGGGATGCTTCCCACTGATTGATTTTTCATTCGATGGGATTTCTCCAAGAATGTTCTCCCCCAAAAAATAAAAGTCCACTCCCTGGCTTGTTTTCTCTCTCTCTCTCTCTCTCTCTCTCTCTCTCTCTCTCTCTCTCTCTCTCTCGATTGCAACTTCACTAAACCTGGCTACCACATTCGGTGCTTTAGGCTGGAGCTGGAGGAGGAGTCCTGGAGCTGATTTCAAGGTCATTAGAGTCTTGTCTCTCCATTGAAAACTCCCTAGCGTTTTCTCACTATCAAACCTTCTTTCCTGAAGCCAGCACGGGTCCGGGCTAGAGGGGAGGACCCCAACTGCCTCCTGTCCCGAGCAGGGGACCAACCGGCACGCCAAGAGAAGCCAGCCCAGGGTCCAGTCCTGCAGCCTGGAGAACTCAGGGAGGCTAGCCAAGGCTGTTCTCAGCAAGAAGCCCTAACCCGGATCCAGGCTCCAGGACAGCCTGCCAAGTCCCTGAAGGGCAAAGATGCACACAGCCCTTCTTCCCAGGCCCCTCAGGGCGACCGGAAGGGATGCCCCCAATGGGAGTGCTCCCCTTCCCTGTCACCCGCGGCCTTGGGCCGGGGTGGAAAAGCCAGGGTTGGGGCCCGGGAGGCAGCCTTCCCTGGGACCCAGAACAGGCCTCTGCTGCCGGGTCAGCCTCACCTCCCCGGGTCGCGATGGTCCTAGGCCTCCGTGGCCTCAGCTGAGCGCGCCCCACGCCTGGAAAGTCCCCGAGACCGCGCGGCAGCCCGAGGCGCAGCCAGCCCCCGTTCCAAATCCAGGGACCCACACACCTGTGCCCCCCATGCCAGGACCCTTTCTGCCCCATGGGACATGCCGCACGTCCGTTCCTCAGTGATTCCAACCAAGAAGCTGGATGTCGCCATGGGTCCCCTGTCACCGGGACCGCAAGACGATGAGCCTGTGCTTTGGCCGCCCTTCAGCATCACAAATTTCCACCTTAGCTCACCCTAGGTGCCAAGGCAGTCTACCAGGGCGACGCCGAGCGTGACAGCAGAGAGCGAGGACGTGCCCTTCCTTTGAAGGAGCCTCGTCCTCGGGGCCGGAACCAGAGCGATTCTGGCAGAGAGGTGCCTTCGGGTGTGTCCGTGGCTAGGTCCTTCTTCAGAGCAGCCAAGGCACAGTTGGTCCAGAGGGCACAGGCACGGGCAGCAGGGACTCTGCCACTGGGCCCCGGCCCATGTTTCTCGGACCGGTCGAAGCTGGGACCTGTCTTGTCATTCAGAGACCATGCAAAGGCTCATTTCCCAGGGCCTGGCGATGGAAGGAGGGAGCCTGCACGCTCCCCTTGAGCCACTGAGGCCTGTGATCCAACAGGGCACCTCAAACATCGAGGGAGGTGACGTCCTGCGTGGGCAAGGCTGGACCAACCAAGCAGGGTCTGCGGGGCGGGGGCGGCTCCTGCTTCCGGGACTAGTGGATGCCCCTTCAGACCGCAGGTGTAGAACCCAGGAGGTCCAAATCCGGATTGGCCCGGGCTGTCTCAGAGCCTGGCCCTGGGGAGGGGTGTGTTTGTGTGTGTGCGCGCGCGCGTGTGGGGGGGAGGGGGCGGCCAAGCCTGGTTTCTCTCCAGTTTCCAAAATTGACAGTGAGTGTCCTAGCCTCATGAGGACGAGGAAGGCCTCCCCGGTGCAGCCGGGCTGTGCCGGTGACAGGTCAGCCCTCAGGAGAGCCCCGACTTGCAGGGTGCCCTTTCACATCAGTGGCAAAGTGGGCGGCCAGTCCATTTGGAGCGGTCTCGTGCTGCCCTCGTGGACAAGCGGCAGAATGCGCTTTGGAAGGGGCGGCAGCGGAGAACTGCAGAGGGGTTCTGAACTTTTGCAGGGTTCTGTGAATTACTGGGGACTTCAGGATGAAAAGGGCGACGCGTTTGGAAAGATCAAAGACTCCCATGAGATACTGCAGTCTTCAGGCACCTGATTGAAAGAATCCCCGCGAAGAGAGCAGGAGGAGACCAGACCCCCATCAAGTCTGGGTGTCAACCCCTGGATGTTTGGAGTCCCCCTGCAGCCGGAGGCTGTGAAGACAAGGAGCACGAGTGCTCCGAGAAAAGCCCTCTGAGCGCTTACCTGAGCTGCGTGCCGGCACCGTTTGCTTGGTCTCTTCTTCGGGGCTCACGCCTGGAGGGCTGAGCTGACCGCACCCCGCGGGTGTTCTTTCTTCTCCTGCCCTGCAAGATCCCGACCCTCGGCCTGCAGTCTCACTGCTCCAGGTGCGGCTCCTGCCTAGGACCGCGGAGGTTGAGGCAGGAGGGTGGCGTGCTCACAGCCAGCCCAAGTCACCAAAGAGGGGCAACCGTCGTGGCATGCGGCTCACCCTTCACTTCCTGAAAGGAGGCTAGCATGGGGCACGGGAGGGGGGAGTTGGGGAGGCCATCCTCACATGTGATTTGAGTTACCTGCCTGCCCGGGTGAGAGGCCGCCTAGGCACAGCTGTGTCCGAGCTTTCCCCACCCTTTCTCCAGGGTGCGAGGGCTTCTCCGTGCAGAGGAATGTCTGGCCACTGCCCTCAAGACCCAATCCTTGCCCTTGACCTTGGGATGCTTCCCCACTGATTGATTTTTCATTCGAATGGGATTTCTCCCAGATGTTTCCCCCCCAAAAATAAAGTCCACTCCCTGGCTTGTTTCTCTCTCTCTCTCTCTCTCTCTCTCTCTCTCTCTCGATTGCATCTTCACTAAAACCTGGCTACCACATTCGGTGGCGTTTAGGCTGGAGCTGGAGGAGGGAGTCCTGGAGCTGATTTTCAAGGTCATTAGAGTCTTGTCTCTCTCATTGAAACTCCTAGCGTTTTCTCACTATTCAAACCTTCTTTCCTGAAGCCAGCACGGGTGCCGGGCTAGAGGGGAGGACCCCACTGCCTCCTGTCCCGAGCAGGGGACCAACGGGCACGCCAAGAGAAGCCAGCCCAGGGTCCAGTCCTGCAGCCTGGAGAACTCAGGGGAGGCTAGGCCAAGGCTGTTCTCAGCAAGAAGCCCTAACCCGGATCCAGGCTCCAGGACAGCCTGCCAAGTCCTGAAGGGCAAAGATGCACACAGCTCTTCTTCCCAGGCCCCTCAGGGCGACCGGAAGGGATGCCCCCAATGGGAGTGCTCCCCTCCCTGTCCACCGCGGCCTTGGGCCGGGGTGGAAACGCCAGGGTTGGGGGCCGGGGGCAGCCTTCCCTGGGACCCAGAACAGGCCTTCTGCTGCCGGGTCAGCCTCACCTCCCGGGTCGCGATGGTCCTAGCCTCCGTGGCCTCAGCTGAGGCCCCCACGCCTGGAAAGTCCCCGAGACCGCGCGGCAGCCCGAGGCAGCCGCCGCCCCGATTCCAAATCCAGGGACCCACACACCTGGCCCCCCCATGCCAGGACCCTTTCTGCCCATGGGACATGCCGCACGTCCGTTCCTCAGTGATCCAAGAAGCTGGATGTCACCATGGGTCCCCCTGTCACCGGGACCGCAAGACGATGAAGCCCTGTGCTTTGGCCGCCCTTCAGCATCACAAATTTCCACCTTAGCTCACCCCTAGGTGCCAAGGCAGTCTACCAGGGCGACGCCGAGCGTGACAGCAGAGAGCGAGGACGTGCCCTTCCTTTGAAGGAGCCTCGTCCTCGGGGCCGGAACCAGAGCGATTCCTGGCAGAGAGGTGGCCTTCGGGTGTGTCCGTGGCTAGGTCCTCTTCAGAGCAGCCAAGGCACAGTTGGTCCAGAGGGCACAGGCACGGGCAGCAGGGGACTCTGCACTGGCCCCCGGCCATGTTTCTCGGACCGGTCGAAGCTGGGACCTGTCTTGTCATTCAGAGACCCATGCAAAGGCTCATTTCCCAGGGCCTGGCGATGGAAGGAGGGAGCCTGCACGCTCCCTTGAGCCACTGAGGCCTGTGATCCAACAGGGCACCTCAAACATCGAGGGAGGTGACGTCCTGCGTGGGCAAGGCTGGACCAACCAAGCAGGGGTCTGCGGGGCGGGGGCGGCTCCTGCTTCCGGGACTAGTGGATGCCCTTCAGAAGGGTGTAGAACCCAGGAGGTCCAAATCCGGATTGGCCCGGGCTGTCTCAGAGCTGGCCCTGGGGAGGGGTGTGTTTGTGTGTGTGCGCGCGCGCGGGGGGGGAGGGGGCGGCCAAGCCTGGTTTCTCTCCAGTTTCCCAAAATTGACAGTGAGTGTCCTAGCCTCATGAGGACGAGGAAGGCCTCCCGGTGCAGCCGGGCTGTGCGGTGACAGGTCAGCCCTCAGGAGAGCCCCGACTTGCAGGGTGCCCTTTCACATCAGTGGCAAAGTGGGCGGCCAGTCCATTTGGAGCGGTCTCGTGCTGCCCTCGTGTGGACAAGCGGCAGAATGCGCTTTGGAAGGGGCGGCAGCGGAGAACTGCAGAGGGGTTCTGAACTTTTGCAGGGTTCTGTGAATTACTGGGGACTTCAGGATGAAAAGGGCGACGCGTTTGGAAAGATCAAAGACTCCATGAGATACTGCAGTCTTCAGGCACCTGATTGAAAGAATCCCCGCGAAGAGAGCAGGAGGAGACCAGACCCCCATCAAGTCTGGGTGTCAACCCCTGGATGTTTGGAGTCCCCCTGCAGCGGGAGGGCTGTGAAGACAAGGGAGCACGAGTGCTCCGAGAAAAGCCCTCTGAGCGCTTACCTGAGCTGCGTGCCGGCACCGTTTGCTTGGTCTCTTCTTCGGGGCTCACGCCTGGAGGGCTGAGCTGGACCGCACCCGCGGGTGTTCTTTCTTCTCCTGCCCTGCAAGATCCCGACCCTCGGCCTGCAGTCTCACTGCTCCAGGTGCGGCTCCTGCCTAGGACCGCGGAGGTTGAGGCAGGAGGGTGGCGTGCTCACAGCCAGCCCAATCACAAAGAGGGGCACCGTCGTGGCATGCGGCTCACCCTTCACTTCCTGAAAGGAGGCTAGCATGGGGCACGGGAGGGGGGAGTTGGGGAGGCCATCCTCACATGTGATTTGAGTTACCTGCCTGCCCGGGTGAGAGGCCGCCTAGGCACAGCTGTGTCCGAGCTTTCCCCACCCTTCTCCAGGTGCGAGGGCTTCTCCATGCAGAGGAATGTCTGGCCACTGCCCTCAAGACCCAATCTTGCCCTTGACCTTGGGATGCTTCCCCACTGGGATGCTTCCCCACTGATTGATTTTTCATTCGATGGGATTTCTCCAAGAATGTTTCTCCCCCAAAAAATAAAAGTCACTCCCTGGCTTGTTTCTCTCCCCTCTCTCTCTTTCTCTCTCTCTCTCTCTCTCTCTCTCTCTCTCGATTGCATCTTCACTAAACCTGGCTACCACATTCGGTGGCTTAGGCTGGAGCTGGAGGAGGAGTCCTGGAGCTGATTTTCAAGGTCATTAGAGTCTTGTCTCTCTCATTGAAAACTCCCTAGCGTTTTCTCACTATTCAAACCTTCTTTCCTGAAGCCAGCACGGGTCCCGGGCTAGAGGGGAGGACCCCACTGCCTCCTGTCCCGAGCAGGGGACCAACCGGGCACGCCAAGAGAAGCCAGCCCAGGGTCCAGTCTGCAGCCTGGAGAACTCAGGGAGGCTAGGCCAAGGCTGTTCTCAGCAAGAAGCCCTAACCCGGATCCAGGCTCCAGACAGCCTGCCAAGTCCCTGAAGGGCAAAGATGCACACAGCCCTTCTTCCCAGGCCCCTCAGGGCGACCGGAAGGATGCCCCCAATGGGGAGTGCTCCCCTCCCTGTCACCCGCGGCCTTGGGCCGGGGTGGAAACGCCAGGGTTGGGGCCCGGGAGGCAGCCTTCCTGGGACCCAGAACAGGCCTCTGCTGCCGGGTCAGCCTCACCTCCCCGGGTCGCGATGGTCCTAGGCCTCCGTGGCCTCAGCTGAGCGCCCCACGCCTGGAAAGTCCCCCGAGACCGCGCGGCAGCCCGAGGCGCAGGCCAGCCCCGATTCCAAATCCAGGGACCCACACACCTGTGCCCCCCATGCCAGGACCCTTTCTGCCCATGGGACATGCCGCACGTCCGTTCCTCAGTGATCCAACCAAGAAGCTGGATGTCGCCATGGGTCCCCCTGTCACCGGGACCGCAAGACGTGAAGCCCTGTGCTTTGGCCGCCCTTCAGCATCACAAATTTCCACCTTAGCTCACCCCTAGGTGCCAAGGCAGTCTACCAGGGCGACGCCGAGCGTGACAGCAGAGAGCGAGGACGTGCCCTTCCTTTGAAGGAGCCTCGTCCTCGGGGCCGGAACCAGAGCGATTCCTGGCAGAGAGGGTGCCTTCGGGTGTGTCCGTGGCTAGGTCCTTCTTCAGAGCAGCCAAGGCACAGTTGGTCCAGAGGGCACAGGCACGGGCAGCAGGGGACTCTGCCACTGGGCCCCGGCCCATGTTTCTCGGGACCGGTCGAAGCTGGGACCTGTCTTGTCATTCAGAGACCCATGCAAAGGCTCATTTCCCCAGGGCCTGGCGATGGAAGGAGGGAGCCTGCACGCTCCCCTTGAGCCACTGAGGCCTGTGATCCAACAGGGCACCTCAAACATCGAGGAGGTGACGTCCTGCGTGGGCAAGGCTGGACCAACCAAGCAGGGTCTGCGGGGCGGGGGCGGCTCGTGCTTCCGGGACTAGTGGATGCCCCTTCAGACCGCAGGTGTAGAACCAGGAGGTCCAAATCCGGATTGGGCCCGGGCTGTCTCAGAGCCTGGCCCTGGGGAGGGGTGTGTTTGTGTGTGTGCGCGGCGCGTGTGGGGGGGAGGGGGCGGCCAAGCCTGGTTTCTCTCCAGTTTCCCAAAATTGACAGTGAGTGTCCTAGCCTCATGAGGACGAGGAAGGCCTCCCCGGTGCAGCCGGGCTGTGCCGGAGACAGGTCAGCCCTCAGGAGAGCCCCGACTTGCAGGGTGCCCTTTCACATCAGTGGCAAAGTGGGCGGCCAGTCCATTTGGAGCGGTCTCGTGCTGCCCTCGTGTGGACAAGCGGCAGAATGCGCTTTGGAAGGGGCGGCAGCGGAGAACTGCAGAGGGGTTCTGAACTTTTTGCAGGGTTCTGTGAATTACTGGGGACTTCAGGATGAAAAGGGCGACGCGGTTTGGAAAGATCAAAGACTCCCATGAGATACTGCAGTCTTCAGGCACCTGATTGAAAGAATCCCCGCGAAGAGAGCAGGAGGAGACCAGACCCCCATGAAGTCTGGGTGTCAACCCCTGGATGTTTGGAGTCCCCTGCAGCGGGAGGGCTGTGAAGACAAGGGAGCACGAGTGCTCCGAGAAAAGCCCTCTGAGCGCTTACCTGAGCTGCGTGCCGGCACCGTTTGCTTGGTCTCTTCTTCGGGGCTCACGCCTGGAGGGCTGAGCTGGACCGCACCCCGCGGGTGTTCTTTCTTCTCCTGCCCTGCAAGATCCCGACCCTCGGCCTGCAGTCTCACTGCTCCAGGTGCGGCTCCTGCCTAGGACCGCGGAGGTTGAGGCAGGAGGGTGGCGTGCTCACAGCCAGCCCAAGTCACAAAGAGGGGCACCGTCGTGGCATGCGGCTCACCCTTCCTTCCTGAAAGGAGGCTAGCATGGGGCACGGGAGGGGGAGTTGGGGAGGCCATCCTCACATGTGATTTGAGTTACCTGCCTGCCGGGTGAGAGGCCGCCTAGGCACAGCTGTGTCCGAGCTTTCCCACCCTTCTCCAGGTGCGAGGGCTTCTCCGTGCAGAGGAATGTCTGGCCACTGCCCTCAAGACCCAATCCTTGCCCTTGACCTTGGGATGCTTCCCCACTGATTGATTTTTCATTCGATGGGATTTCTCCCAGAATGTTTCCCCCCCAAAATAAAAGTCCACTCTCTGGCTTTTTCTCTCTCTCTCTCTCTCTCTCTCTCTCTCTCTCTCTCTCTCTCTCTCTCGATTGCATCTTCACTAAACCTGGCTACCACATTCGGTGGCTTTAGGCTGGAGCTGGAGGAGGAGTCCTGGAGCTGATTTTCAAGGTCATTAGAGTCTTGTCTCTCTCATTGAAAACTCCCTAGCGTTTTCTCACTATTCAAACCTTCTTT
This sequence comes from Marmota flaviventris, assembly GCF_047511675.1. Lineage (NCBI taxonomy): Eukaryota > Metazoa > Chordata > Mammalia > Rodentia > Sciuridae > Marmota > Marmota flaviventris. Next base: position 55,632 of record NW_027287761.1, on the reverse strand, counting down.
CCTGAAGCCAGCACGGGTGCCGGGCTAGAGGGGAGGACCCCACTGCCTCCTGTCCCGAGCAGGGGACCAACCGGGCACGCCAAGAGAAGCCAGCCCAGGGTCCAGTCCTGCAGCCTGGAGAACTCAGGGGAGGCTAGGCCAAGGCTGTTCTCAGCAAGAAGCCCTAACCCGGATCCAGGCTCCAGGACAGCCTGCCAAGTCCCTGAAGGGCAAAGATGCACACAGCTCTTCTTCCCAGGCCCCTCAGGGCGACCGGAAGGGATGCCCCCAATGGGAGTGCTCCCCTCCCTGTCACCCGCGGCCTTGGGCCGGGGTGGAAACGCCAGGGTTGGGGCCCGGGAGGCAGCCTTCCCTGGGACCCAGAACAGGCCTCTGCTGCCGGGTCAGCCTCACCTCCCCGGGTCGCGATGGTCCTAGGCCTCCGTGGCCTCAGCTGAGCGCCCCACGCCTGGAAAGTCCCCCGAGACCGCGCGGCAGCCCGAGGCGCAGCCAGCCCCCGATTCCAAATCCAGGGACCCACACACCTGTGCCCCCCATGCCAGGACCCTTTCTGCCCCATGGGACATGCCGCACGTCCGTTCCTCAGTGATCCAAGAAGCTGGATGTCACCATGGGTCCCCCTGTCACCGGGACCGCAAGACGATGAAGCCCTGTGCTTTGGCCGCCCTTCAGCATCACAAATTTCCACCTTAGCTCACCCCTAGGTGCCAAGGCAGTCTACCAGGGCGACGCCGAGCGTGACAGCAGAGAGCGAGGACGTGCCCTTCCTTTGAAGGAGCCTCGTCCTCGGGGCCGGAACCAGAGCGATTCCTGGCAGAGAGGGTGCCTTCGGGTGTGTCCGTGGCTAGGTCCTTCTTCAGAGCAGCCAAGGCACAGTTGGTCCAGAGGGCACAGGCACGGGCAGCAGGGGACTCTGCCACTGGGCCCCGGCCCATGTTTCTCGGACCGGTCGAAGCTGGGACCTGTCTTGTCATTCAGAGACCCATGCAAAGGCTCATTTCCCCAGGGCCTGGCGATGGAAGGAGGGAGCCTGCACGCTCCCCTTGAGCCACTGAGGCCTGTGATCCAACAGGGCACCTCAAACATCGAGGGAGGTGACGTCCTGCGTGGGCAAGGCTGGACCAACCAAGCAGGGTCTGCGGGGCGGGGGCGGCTCGTGCTTCCGGGACTAGTGGATGCCCCTTCAGACTGCAGGTGTAGAACCCAGGAGGTCCAAATCCGGATTGGCCCGGGCTGTCTCAGAGCCTGGCCCTGGGGAGGGGTGTGTTTGTGTGTGTGTGCGCGCGCGCGCGTGTGGGGGGGAGGGGGCGGCCAAGCCTGGTTTCTCTCCAGTTTCCCAAAATTGACAGTGAGTGTCCTAGCCTCATGAGGACGAGGAAGGCCTCCCCGGTGCAGCCGGGCTGTGCCGGTGACAGGTCAGCCCTCAGGAGAGCCCCGACTTGCAGGGTGCCCTTTCACATCAGTGGCAAAGTGGGCGGCCAGTCCATTTGGAGCGGTCTCGTGCTGCCCTCGTGTGGACAAGCGGCAGAATGCGCTTTGGAAGGGGCGGCAGCGGAGAACTGCAGAGGGGTTCTGAACTTTTGCAGGGTTCTGTGAATTACTGGGGACTTCAGGATGAAAAGGGCGACGCGTTTGGAAAGATCAAAGACTCCCATGAGATACTGCAGTCTTCAGGCACCTGATTGAAAGAATCCCCGCGAAGAGAGCAGGAGGAGACCAGACCCCCATGAAGTCTGGGTGTCAACCCCTGGATGTTTGGAGTCCCCCTGCAGCGGGAGGGCTGTGAAGACAAGGGAGCACGAGTGCTCCGAGAAAAGCCCTCTGAGCGCTTACCTGAGCTGCGTGCCGGCACCGTTTGCTTGGTCTCTTCTTCGGGGCTCACGCCTGGAGGGCTGAGCTGGACCGCACCCCGCGGGTGTTCTTTCTTCTCCTGCCCTGCAAGATCCCGACCCTCGGCCTGCAGTCTCACTGCTCGAGGTGCGGCTCCTGCCTAGGACCGCGGAGGTTGAGGCAGGAGGGTGGCGTGCTCACAGCCAGCCCAAGTCACAAAGAGGGGCACCGTCGTGGCATGCGGCTCACCCTTCACTTCCTGAAAGGAGGCTAGCATGGGGCACGGGAGGGGGGAGTTGGGGAGGCCATCCTCACATGTGATTTGAGTTACCTGCCTGCCCGGGTGAGAGGCCGCCTAGGCACAGCTGTGTCCGAGCTTTCCCCACCCTTCTCCAGGTGCGAGGGCTTCTCCGTGCAGAGGAATGTCTGGCCACTGCCCTCAAGACCCAATCCTTGCCCTTGACCTTGGGATGCTTCCCCACTGATTGATTTTTCATTCGATGGGATTTCTCCCAGAATGTTCCCCCCCAAAAAAATAAAAGTCCACTCCCTGGCTTGTTTCTCTCTCTCTCTCTCTCTCTCTCTCTCTCTCTCTCTCTCTCTCTCTCTCGATTGCATCTTCACTAAACCTGGCTACCACATTCGGTGGCTTTAGGCTGGAGCTGGAGGAGGAGTCCTGGAGCTGATTTTCAAGGTCATTAGAGTCTTGTCTCTCTCATTGAAAACTCCCTAGCGTTTTCTCACTATTCAAACCTTCTTTCCTGAAGCCAGCACGGGTGCCGGGCTAGAGGGGAGGACCCCACTGCCTCCTGTCCCGAGCAGGGGACCAACCGGGCACGCCAAGAGAAGCCAGCCCAGGGTCCAGTCCTGCAGCCTGGAGAACTCAGGGGAGGCTAGGCCAAGGCTGTTCTCAGCAAGAAGCCCTAACCCGGATCCAGGCTCCAGGACAGCCTGCCAAGTCCCTGAAGGGCAAAGATGCACACAGCTCTTCTTCCCAGGCCCCTCAGGGCGACCGGAAGGGATGCCCCCAATGGGAGTGCTCCCCTCCCTGTCACCCGCGGCCTTGGGCCGGGGTGGAAACGCCAGGGTTGGGGCCCGGGAGGCAGCCTTCCCTGGGACCCAGAACAGGCCTCTGCTGCCGGGTCAGCCTCACCTCCCCGGGTCGCGATGGTCCTAGGCCTCCGTGGCCTCAGCTGAGCGCCCCACGCCTGGAAAGTCCCCCGAGACCGCGCGGCAGCCCGAGGCGCAGCCAGCCCCCGATTCCAAATCCAGGGACCCACACACCTGTGCCCCCCATGCCAGGACCCTTTCTGCCCCATGGGACATGCCGCACGTCCGTTCCTCAGTGATCCAACCAAGAAGCTGGATGTCGCCATGGGTCCCCCTGTCACCGGGACCGCAAGACGATGAAGCCCTGTGCTTTGGCCGCCCTTCAGCATCACAAATTTCCACCTTAGCTCACCCCTAGGTGCCAAGGCAGTCTACCAGGGCGACGCCGAGCGTGACAGCAGAGAGCGAGGACGTGCCCTTCCTTTGAAGGAGCCTCGTCCTCGGGGCCGGAACCAGAGCGATTCCTGGCAGAGAGGGTGCCTTCGGGTGTGTCCGTGGCTAGGTCCTTCTTCAGAGCAGCCAAGGCACAGTTGGTCCAGAGGGCACAGGCACGGGCAGCAGGGGACTCTGCCACTGGGCCCCGGCCCATGTTTCTCGGACCGGTCGAAGCTGGGACCTGTCTTGTCATTCAGAGACCCATGCAAAGGCTCATTTCCCCAGGGCCTGGCGATGGAAGGAGGGAGCCTGCACGCTCCCCTTGAGCCACTGAGGCCTGTGATCCAACAGGGCACCTCAAACATCGAGGGAGGTGACGTCCTGCGTGGGCAAGGCTGGACCAACCAAGCAGGGTCTGCGGGGCGGGGGCGGCTCCTGCTTCCGGGACTAGTGGATGCCCCTTCAGACCGCAGGTGTAGAACCCAGGAGGTCCAAATCCGGATTGGCCCGGGCTGTCTCAGAGCCTGGCCCTGGGGAGGGGTGTGTTTGTGTGTGTGCGCGCGCGCGCGTGTGGGGGGGAGGGGGCGGCCAAGCCTGGTTTCTCTCCAGTTTCCCAAAATTGACAGTGAGTGTCCTAGCCTCATGAGGACGAGGAAGGCCTCCCCGGTGCAGCCGGGCTGTGCCGGTGACAGGTCAGCCCTCAGGAGAGCCCCGACTTGCAGGGTGCCCTTTCACATCAGTGGCAAAGTGGGCGGCCAGTCCATTTGGAGCGGTCTCGTGCTGCCCTCGTGTGGACAAGCGGCAGAATGCGCTTTGGAAGGGGCGGCAGCGGAGAACTGCAGAGGGGTTCTGAACTTTTGCAGGGTTCTGTGAATTACTGGGGACTTCAGGATGAAAAGGGCGACGCGTTTGGAAAGATCAAAGACTCCCATGAGATACTGCAGTCTTCAGGCACCTGATTGAAAGAATCCCCGCGAAGAGAGCAGGAGGAGACCAGACCCCCATCAAGTCTGGGTGTCAACCCCTGGATGTTTGGAGTCCCCCTGCAGCGGGAGGGCTGTGAAGACAAGGGAGCACGAGTGCTCCGAGAAAAGCCCTCTGAGCGCTTACCTGAGCTGCGTGCCGGCACCGTTTGCTTGGTCTCTTCTTCGGGGCTCACGCCTGGAGGGCTGAGCTGGACCGCACCCCGCGGGTGTTCTTTCTTCTCCTGCCCTGCAAGATCCCGACCCTCGGCCTGCAGTCTCACTGCTCCAGGTGCGGCTCCTGCCTAGGACCACGGAGGTTGAGGCAGGAGGGTGGCGTGCTCACAGCCAGCCCAAGTCACAAAGAGGGGCACCGTCGTGGCATGCGGCTCACCCTTCACTTCCTGAAAGGAGGCTAGCATGGGGCACGGGAGGGGGGAGTTGGGGAGGCCATCCTCACATGTGATTTGAGTTACCTGCCTGCCCGGGTGAGAGGCCGCCTAGGCACAGCTGTGTCCGAGCTTTCCCCACCCTTCTCCAGGTGCGAGGGCTTCTCCGTGCAGAGGAATGTCTGGCCACTGCCCTCAAGACCCAATCCTTGCCCTTGACCTTGGGATGCTTCCCCACTGATTGATTTTTCATTCGATGGGATTTCTCCCAGAATGTTCCCCCCCAAAAAAATAAAAGTCCACTCCCTGGCTTGTTTCTCTCTCTCTCTCTCTCTCTCTCTCTCTCTCTCTCTCTCTCTCTCTCTCTCGATTGCATCTTCACTAAACCTGGCTACCACATTCGGTGGCTTTAGGCTGGAGCTGGAGGAGGAGTCCTGGAGCTGATTTTCAAGGTCATTAGAGTCTTGTCTCTCTCATTGAAAACTCCCTAGCGTTTTCTCACTATTCAAACCTTCTTTCCTGAAGCCAGCACGGGTCCCGGGCTAGAGGGGAGGACCCCACTGCCTCCCGTCACGAGCAGGGGACCAACCGGGCACGCCAAGAGAAGCCAGCCCAGGGTCCAGTCCTGCAGCCTGGAGAACTCAGGGGAGGCTAGGCCAAGGCTGTTCTCAGCAAGAAGCCCTAACCCGGATCCAGGCTCCAGGACAGCCTGCCAAGTCCCTGAAGGGCAAAGATGCACACAGCCCTTCTTCCCAGGCCCCTCAGGGCGACCGGAAGGGATGCCCCCAATGGGAGTGCTCCCCTCCCTGTCACCCGCGGCCTTGGGCCGGGTGGAAACGCCAGGGTTGGGGCCCGGGAGGCAGCCTTCCCTGGGACCCAGAACAGGCCTCTGCTGCCGGGTCAGCCTCACCTCCCCGGGTCGCGATGGTCCTAGGCCTCCGTGGCCTCAGCTGAGCGCCCCACGCCTGGAAAGTCCCCCGAGACCGCGCGGCAGCCCGAGGCGCAGCCAGCCCCCGATTCCAAATCCAGGGACCCACACACCTGTGCCCCCCATGCCAGGACCCTTTCTGCCCCATGGGACATGCCGCACGTCCGTTCCTCAGTGATCCAACCAAGAAGCTGGATGTCGCCATGGGTCCCCCTGTCACCGGGACCGCAAGACGATGAAGCCCTGTGCTTTGGCCGCCCTTCAGCATCACAAATTTCCACCTTAGCTCACCCCTAGGTGCCAAGGCAGTCTACCAGGGCGACGCCGAGCGTGACAGCAGAGAGCGAGGACGTGCCCTTCCTTTGAAGGAGCCTCGTCCTCGGGGCCGGAACCAGAGCGATTCCTGGCAGAGAGGGTGCCTTCGGGTGTGTCCGTGGCTAGGTCCTTCTTCAGAGCAGCCAAGGCACAGTTGGTCCAGAGGGCACAGGCACGGGCAGCAGGGGACTCTGCCACTGGGCCCCGGCCCATGTTTCTCGGACCGGTCGAAGCTGGGACCTGTCTTGTCATTCAGAGACCCATGCAAAGGCTCATTTCCCCAGGGCCTGGCGATGGAAGGAGGGAGCCTGCACGCTCCCCTTGAGCCACTGAGGCCTGTGATCCAACAGGGCACCTCAAACATCGAGGGAGGTGACGTCCTGCGTGGGCAAGGCTGGACCAACCAAGCAGGGTCTGCGGGGCGGGGGCGGCTCCTGCTTCCGGGACTAGTGGATGCCCCTTCAGACCGCAGGTGTAGAACCCAGGAGGTCCAAATCCGGATTGGCCCGGGCTGTCTCAGAGCCTGGCCCTGGGGAGGGGTGTGTTTGTGTGTGTGCGCGCGCGCGCGTGTGGGGGGGAGGGGGCGGCCAAGCCTGGTTTCTCTCCAGTTTCCCAAAATTGACAGTGAGTGTCCTAGCCTCATGAGGACGAGGAAGGCCTCCCCGGTGCAGCCGGGCTGTGCCGGTGACAGGTCAGCCCTCAGGAGAGCCCCGACTTGCAGGGTGCCCTTTCACATCAGTGGCAAAGTGGGCGGCCAGTCCATTTGGAGCGGTCTCGTGCTGCCCTCGTGTGGACAAGCGGCAGAATGCGCTTTGGAAGGGGCGGCAGCGGAGAACTGCAGAGGGGTTCTGAACTTTTGCAGGGTTCTGTGAATTACTGGGGACTTCAGGATGAAAAGGGCGACGCGTTTGGAAAGATCAAAGACTCCCATGAGATACTGCAGTCTTCAGGCACCTGATTGAAAGAATCCCCGCGAAGAGAGCAGGAGGAGACCAGACCCCCATCAAGTCTGGGTGTCAACCCCTGGATGTTTGGAGTCCCCCTGCAGCGGGAGGGCTGTGAAGACAAGGGAGCACGAGTGCTCCGAGAAAAGCCCTCTGAGCGCTTACCTGAGCTGCGTGCCGGCACCGTTTGCTTGGTCTCTTCTTCGGGGCTCACGCCTGGAGGGCTGAGCTGGACCGCACCCCGCGGGTGTTCTTTCTTCTCCTGCCCTGCAAGATCCCGACCCTCGGCCTGCAGTCTCACTGCTCGAGGTGCGGCTCCTGCCTAGGACCGCGGAGGTTGAGGCAGGAGGGTGGCGTGCTCACAGCCAGCCCAAGTCACAAAGAGGGGCACCGTCGTGGCATGCGGCTCACCCTTCACTTCCTGAAAGGAGGCTAGCATGGGGCACGGGAGGGGGGAGTTGGGGAGGCCATCCTCACATGTGATTTGAGTTACCTGCCTGCCCGGGTGAGAGGCCGCCTAGGCACAGCTGTGTCCGAGCTTTCCCCACCCTTCTCCAGGTGCGAGGGCTTCTCCGTGCAGAGGAATGTCTGGCCACTGCCCTCAAGACCCAATCCTTGCCCTTGACCTTGGGATGCTTCCCCACTGATTGATTTTTCATTCGATGGGATTTCTCCCAGAATGTTTCCCCCCCAAAAAATAAAAGTCCACTCCCTGGCTTGTTTCTCTCTCTCTCTCTCTCTCTCTCTCTCTCTCTCTCTCTCTCTCTCTCTCTCGATTGCATCTTCACTAAACCTGGCTACCACATTCGGTGGCTTTAGGCTGGAGCTGGAGGAGGAGTCCTGGAGCTGATTTTCAAGGTCATTAGAGTCTTGTCTCTCTCATTGAAAACTCCCTAGCGTTTTCTCACTATTCAAACCTTCTTTCCTGAAGCCAGCACGGGTGCCGGGCTAGAGGGGAGGACCCCACTGCCTCCTGTCCCGAGCAGGGGACCAACCGGGCACGCCAAGAGAAGCCAGCCCAGGGTCCAGTCCTGCAGCCTGGAGAACTCAGGGGAGGCTAGGCCAAGGCTGTTCTCAGCAAGAAGCCCTAACCCGGATCCAGGCTCCAGGACAGCCTGCCAAGTCCCTGAAGGGCAAAGATGCACACAGCTCTTCTTCCCAGGCCCCTCAGGGCGACCGGAAGGGATGCCCCCAATGGGAGTGCTCCCCTCCCTGTCACCCGCGGCCTTGGGCCGGGGTGGAAACGCCAGGGTTGGGGCCCGGGAGGCAGCCTTCCCTGGGACCCAGAACAGGCCTCTGCTGCCGGGTCAGCCTCACCTCCCCGGGTCGCGATGGTCCTAGGCCTCCGTGGCCTCAGCTGAGCGCCCCACGCCTGGAAAGTCCCCCGAGACCGCGCGGCAGCCCGAGGCGCAGCCAGCCCCCGATTCCAAATCCAGGGACCCACACACCTGTGCCCCCCATGCCAGGACCCTTTCTGCCCCATGGGACATGCCGCACGTCCGTTCCTCAGTGATCCAACCAAGAAGCTGGATGTCGCCATGGGTCCCCCTGTCACCGGGACCGCAAGACGATGAAGCCCTGTGCTTTGGCCGCCCTTCAGCATCACAAATTTCCACCTTAGCTCACCCCTAGGTGCCAAGGCAGTCTACCAGGGCGACGCCGAGCGTGACAGCAGAGAGCGAGGACGTGCCCTTCCTTTGAAGGAGCCTCGTCCTCGGGGCCGGAACCAGAGCGATTCCTGGCAGAGAGGGTGCCTTCGGGTGTGTCCGTGGCTAGGTCCTTCTTCAGAGCAGCCAAGGCACAGTTGGTCCAGAGGGCACAGGCACGGGCAGCAGGGGACTCTGCCACTGGGCCCCGGCCCATGTTTCTCGGACCGGTCGAAGCTGGGACCTGTCTTGTCATTCAGAGACCCATGCAAAGGCTCATTTCCCCAGGGCCTGGCGATGGAAGGAGGGAGCCTGCACGCTCCCCTTGAGCCACTGAGGCCTGTGATCCAACAGGGCACCTCAAACATCGAGGGAGGTGACGTCCTGCGTGGGCAAGGCTGGACCAACCAAGCAGGGTCTGCGGGGCGGGGGCGGCTCGTGCTTCCGGGACTAGTGGATGCCCCTTCAGACCGCAGGTGTAGAACCCAGGAGGTCCAAATCCGGATTGGCCCGGGCTGTCTCAGAGCCTGGCCCTGGGGAGGGGTGTGTTTGTGTGTGTGCGCGCGCGCGTGTGGGGGGGAGGGGGCGGCCAAGCCTGGTTTCTCTCCAGTTTCCCAAAATTGACAGTGAGTGTCCTAGCCTCATGAGGACGAGGAAGGCCTCCCCGGTGCAGCCGGGCTGTGCCGGTGACAGGTCAGCCCTCAGGAGAGCCCCGACTTGCAGGGTGCCCTTTCACATCAGTGGCAAAGTGGGCGGCCAGTCCATTTGGAGCGGTCTCGTGCTGCCCTCGTGTGGACAAGCGGCAGAATGCGCTTTGGAAGGGGCGGCAGCGGAGAACTGCAGAGGGGTTCTGAACTTTTTGCAGGGTTCTGTGAATTACTGGGGACTTCAGGATGAAAAGGGCGACGCGTTTGGAAAGATCAAAGACTCCCATGAGATACTGCAGTCTTCAGGCACCTGATTGAAAGAATCCCCGCGAAGAGAGCAGGAGGAGACCAGACCCCCATCAAGTCTGGGTGTCAACCCCTGGATGTTTGGAGTCCCCCTGCAGCGGGAGGGCTGTGAAGACAAGGGAGCACGAGTGCTCCGAGAAAAGCCCTCTGAGCGCTTACCTGAGCTGCGTGCCGGCACCGTTTGCTTGGTCTCTTCTTCGGGGCTCACGCCTGGAGGGCTGAGCTGGACCGCACCCCGCGGGTGTTCTTTCTTCTCCTGCCCTGCAAGATCCCGACCCTCGGCCTGCAGTCTCACTGCTCGAGGTGCGGCTCCTGCCTAGGACCGCGGAGGTTGAGGCAGGAGGGTGGCGTGCTCACAGCCAGCCCAAGTCACAAAGAGGGGCACCGTCGTGGCATGCGGCTCACCCTTCACTTCCTGAAAGGAGGCTAGCATGGGGCACGGGAGGGGGGAGTTGGGGAGGCCATCCTCACATGTGATTTGAGTTACCTGCCTGCCCGGGTGAGAGGCCGCCTAGGCACAGCTGTGTCCGAGCTTTCCCCACCCTTCTCCAGGTGCGAGGGCTTCTCCGTGCAGAGGAATGTCTGGCCACTGCCCTCAAGACCCAATCCTTGCCCTTGACCTTGGGATGCTTCCCCACTGATTGATTTTTCATTCGATGGGATTTCTCCCAGAATGTTTCCCCCCAAAAAATAAAAGTCCACTCCCTGGCTTGTTTCTCTCTCTCTCTCTCTCTCGATTGCATCTTCACTAAACCTGGCTACCACATTCGGTGGCTTTAGGCTGGAGCTGGAGGAGGAGTCCTGGAGCTGATTTTCAAGGTCATTAGAGTCTTGTCTCTCTCATTGAAAACTCCCTAGCGTTTTCTCACTATTCAAACCTTCTTTCCTGAAGCCAGCACGGGTGCCGGGCTAGAGGGGAGGACCCCACTGCCTCCTGTCCCGAGCAGGGGACCAACCGGGCACGCCAAGAGAAGCCAGCCCAGGGTCCAGTCCTGCAGCCTGGAGAACTCAGGGGAGGCTAGGCCAAGGCTGTTCTCAGCAAGAAGCCCTAACCCGGATCCAGGCTCCAGGACAGCCTGCCAAGTCCCTGAAGGGCAAAGATGCACACAGCTCTTCTTCCCAGGCCCCTCAGGGCGACCGGAAGGGATGCCCCCAATGGGAGTGCTCCCCTCCCTGTCACCCGCGGCCTTGGGCCGGGGTGGAAACGCCAGGGTTGGGGCCCGGGAGGCAGCCTTCCCTGGGACCCAGAACAGGCCTCTGCTGCCGGGTCAGCCTCACCTCCCCGGGTCGCGATGGTCCTAGGCCTCCGTGGCCTCAGCTGAGCGCCCCACGCCTGGAAAGTCCCCGAGACCGCGCGGCAGCCCGAGGCGCAGCCAGCCCCCGATTCCAAATCCAGGGACCCACACACCTGTGCCCCCCATGCCAGGACCCTTTCTGCCCCATGGACATGCCGCACGTCCGTTCCTCAGTGATCCAAGAAGCTGGATGTCACCATGGGTCCCCCTGTCACCGGGACCGCAAGACGATGAAGCCCTGTGCTTTGGCCGCCCTTCAGCATCACAAATTTCCACCTTAGCTCACCCCTAGGTGCCAAGGCAGTCTACCAGGGCGACGCCGAGCGTGACAGCAGAGAGCGAGGACGTGCCCTTCCTTTGAAGGAGCCTCGTCCTCGGGGCCGGAACCAGAGCGATTCCTGGGCAGAGAGGGTGCCTTCGGGTGTGTCCGTGGCTAGGTCCTTCTTCAGAGCAGCCAAGGCACAGTTGGTCCAGAGGGCACAGGCACGGGCAGCAGGGGACTCTGCCACTGGGCCCCGGCCCATGTTTCTCGGACCGGTCGAAGCTGGGACCTGTCTTGTCATTCAGAGACCCATGCAAAGGCTCATTTCCCCAGGGCCTGGCGATGGAAGGAGGGAGCCTGCACGCTCCCCTTGAGCCACTGAGGCCTGTGATCCAACAGGGCACCTCAAACATCGAGGGAGGTGACGTCCTGCGTGGGCAAGGCTGGACCAACCAAGCAGGGTCTGCGGGGCGGGGGCGGCTCCTGCTTCCGGGACTAGTGGATGCCCCTTCAGACCGCAGGTGTAGAACCCAGGAGGTCCAAATCCGGATTGGCCCGGGCTGTCTCAGAGCCTGGCCCTGGGGAGGGGTGTGTTTGTGTGTGTGCGCGCGCGCGTGTGGGGGGGAGGGGGCGGCCAAGCCTGGTTTCTCTCCAGTTTCCCAAAATTGACAGTGAGTGTCCTAGCCTCATGAGGACGAGGAAGGCCTCCCCGGTGCAGCCGGGCTGTGCCGGTGACAGGTCAGCCCTCAGGAGAGCCCCGACTTGCAGGGTGCCCTTTCACATCAGTGGCAAAGTGGGCGGCCAGTCCATTTGGAGCGGTCTCGTGCTGCCCTCGTGTGGACAAGCGGCAGAATGCGCTTTGGAAGGGGCGGCAGCGGAGAACTGCAGAGGGGTTCTGAACTTTTGCAGGGTTCTGTGAATTACTGGGGACTTCAGGATGAAAAGGGCGACGCGTTTGGAAAGATCAAAGACTCCCATGAGATACTGCAGTCTTCAGGCACCTGATTGAAAGAATCCCCGCGAAGAGAGCAGGAGGAGACCAGACCCCCATCAAGTCTGGGTGTCAACCCCTGGATGTTTGGAGTCCCCCTGCAGCGGGAGGGCTGTGAAGACAAGGGAGCACGAGTGCTCTGAGAAAAGCCCTCTGAGCGCTTACCTGAGCTGCGTGCCGGCACCGTTTGCTTGGTCTCTTCTTCGGGGCTCACGCCTGGAGGGCTGAGCTGGACCGCACCCCGCGGGTGTTCTTTCTTCTCCTGCCCTGCAAGATCCCGACCCTCGGCCTGCAGTCTCACTGCTCCAGGTGCGGCTCCTGCCTAGGACCGCGGAGGTTGAGGCAGGAGGGTGGCGTGCTCACAGCCAGCCCAAGTCACAAAGAGGGGCACCGTCGTGGCATGCGGCTCACCCTTCACTTCCTGAAAGGAGGCTAGCATGGGGCACGGGAGGGGGGAGTTGGGGAGGCCATCCTCACATGTGATTTGAGTTACCTGCCTGCCCGGGTGAGAGGCCGCCTAGGCACAGCTGTGTCCGAGCTTTCCCCACCCTTCTCCAGGTGCGAGGGCTTCACCGTGCAGAGGAATGTCTGGCCACTGCCCTCAAGACCCAATCCTTGCCCTTGACCTTGGGATGCTTCCCCACTGATTGATTTTTCATTCGATGGGATTTCTCCCAGAATGTTCCCCCCAAAAAAAATAAAAGTCCACTCCCTGGCTTGTTTCTCTCTCTCTCTCTCTCTCTCTCTCTCTCTCTCTCTCTCTCGATTGCATCTTCACTAAACCTGGCTACCACATTCGGTGGCTTTAGGCTGGAGCTGGAGGAGGAGTCCTGGAGCTGATTTTCAAGGTCATTAGAGTCTTGTCTCTCTCATTGAAAACTCCCTAGCGTTTTCTCACTATTCAAACCTTCTTTCCTGAAGCCAGCACGGGTGCCGGGCTAGAGGGGAGGACCCCACTGCCTCCTGTCCCGAGCAGGGGACCAACCGGGCACGCCAAGAGAAGCCAGCCCAGGGTCCAGTCCTGCAGCCTGGAGAACTCAGGGGAGGCTAGGCCAAGGCTGTTCTCAGCAAGAAGCCCTAACCCGGATCCAGGCTCCAGGACAGCCTGCCAAGTCCCTGAAGGGCAAAGATGCACACAGCCCTTCTTCCCAGGCCCCTCAGGGCGACCGGAAGGGATGCCCCCAATGGGAGTGCTCCCCTCCCTGTCACCCGCGGCCTTGGGCCGGGGTGGAAACGCCAGGGTTGGGGCCCGGGAGGCAGCCTTCCCTGGGACCCAGAACAGGCCTCTGCTGCCAGGTCAGCCTCACCTCCCCGGGTCGCGATGGTCCTAGGCCTCCGTGGCCTCAGCTGAGCGCCCCACGCCTGGAAAGTCCCCCGAGACCGCGCGGCAGCCCGAGGCGCAGCCAGCCCCCGATTCCAAATCCAGGGACCCACACACCTGTGCCCCCCATGCCAGGACCCTTTCTGCCCCATGGGACATGCCGCACGTCCGTTCCTCAGTGATCCAACCAAGAAGCTGGATGTCGCCATGGGTCCCCCTGTCACCGGGACCGCAAGACGATGAAGCCCTGTGCTTTGGCCGCCCTTCAGCATCACAAATTTCCACCTTAGCTCACCCCTAGGTGCCAAGGCAGTCTACCAGGGCGACGCCGAGCGTGACAGCAGAGAGCGAGGACGTGCCCTTCCTTTGAAGGAGCCTCGTCCTCGGGGCCGGAACCAGAGCGATTCCTGGCAGAGAGGGTGCCTTCGGGTGTGTCCGTGGCTAGGTCCTTCTTCAGAGCAGCCAAGGCACAGTTGGTCCAGAGGGCACAGGCACGGGCAGCAGGGGACTCTGCCACTGGGCCCCGGCCCATGTTTCTCGGACCGGTCGAAGCTGGGACCTGTCTTGTCATTCAGAGACCCATGCAAAGGCTCATTTCCCCAGGGCCTGGCGATGGAAGGAGGGAGCCTGCACGCTCCCCTTGAGCCACTGAGGCCTGTGATCCAACAGGGCACCTCAAACATCGAGGGAGGTGACGTCCTGCGTGGGCAAGGCTGGACCAACCAAGCAGGGTCTGCGGGGCGGGGGCGGCTCCTGCTTCCGGGACTAGTGGATGCCCCTTCAGACCGCAGGTGTAGAACCCAGGAGGTCCAAATCCGGATTGGCCCGGGCTGTCTCAGAGCCTGGCCCTGGGGAGGGGTGTGTTTGTGTGTGTGCGCGCGCGCGCGTGTGGGGGGGAGGGGGCGGCCAAGCCTGGTTTCTCTCCAGTTTCCCAAAATTGACAGTGAGTGTCCTAGCCTCATGAGGACGAGGAAGGCCTCCCCGGTGCAGCCGGGCTGTGCCGGTGACAGGTCAGCCCTCAGGAGAGCCCCGACTTGCAGGGTGCCCTTTCACATCAGTGGCAAAGTGGGCGGCCAGTCCATTTGGAGCGGTCTCGTGCTGCCCTCGTGTGGACAAGCGGCAGAATGCGCTTTGGAAGGGGCGGCAGCGGAGAACTGCAGAGGGGTTCTGAACTTTTGCAGGGTTCTGTGAATTACTGGGGACTTCAGGATGAAAAGGGCGACGCGTTTGGAAAGATCAAAGACTCCCATGAGATACTGCAGTCTTCAGGCACCTGATTGAAAGAATCCCCGCGAAGAGAGCAGGAGGAGACCAGACCCCCATCAAGTCTGGGTGTCAACCCCTGGATGTTTGGAGTCCCCCTGCAGCGGGAGGGCTGTGAAGACAAGGGAGCACGAGTGCTCTGAGAAAAGCCCTCTGAGCGCTTACCTGAGCTGCGTGCCGGCACCGTTTGCTTGGTCTCTTCTTCGGGGCTCACGCCTGGAGGGCTGAGCTGGACCGCACCCCGCGGGTGTTCTTTCTTCTCCTGCCCTGCAAGATCCCGACCCTCGGCCTGCAGTCTCACTGCTCCAGGTGCGGCTCCTGCCTAGGACCGCGGAGGTTGAGGCAGGAGGGTGGCGTGCTCACAGCCAGCCCAAGTCACAAAGAGGGGCACCGTCGTGGCATGCGGCTCACCCTTCACTTCCTGAAAGGAGGCTAGCATGGGGCACGGGAGGGGGGAGTTGGGGAGGCCATCCTCACATGTGATTTGAGTTACCTGCCTGCCCGGGTGAGAGGCCGCCTAGGCACAGCTGTGTCCGAGCTTTCCCCACCCTTCTCCAGGTGCGAGGGCTTCACCGTGCAGAGGAATGTCTGGCCACTGCCCTCAAGACCCAATCCTTGCCCTTGACCTTGGGATGCTTCCCCACTGATTGATTTTTCATTCGATGGGATTTCTCCCAGAATGTTCCCCCCAAAAAAAATAAAAGTCCACTCCCTGGCTTGTTTCTCTCTCTCTCTCTCTCTCTCTCTCTCTCTCTCTCTCTCTCTCTCGATTGCATCTTCACTAAACCTGGCTACCACATTCGGTGGCTTTAGGCTGGAGCTGGAGGAGGAGTCCTGGAGCTGATTTTCAAGGTCATTAGAGTCTTGTCTCTCTCATTGAAAACTCCCTAGCGTTTTCTCACTATTCAAACCTTCTTTCCTGAAGCCAGCACGGGTGCCGGGCTAGAGGGGAGGACCCCACTGCCTCCTGTCCCGAGCAGGGGACCAACCGGGCACGCCAAGAGAAGCCAGCCCAGGGTCCAGTCCTGCAGCCTGGAGAACTCAGGGGAGGCTAGGCCAAGGCTGTTCTCAGCAAGAAGCCCTAACCCGGATCCAGGCTCCAGGACAGCCTGCCAAGTCCCTGAAGGGCAAAGATGCACACAGCCCTTCTTCCCAGGCCCCTCAGGGCGACCGGAAGGGATGCCCCCAATGGGAGTGCTCCCCTCCCTGTCACCCGCGGCCTTGGGCCGGGGTGGAAACGCCAGGGTTGGGGCCCGGGAGGCAGCCTTCCCTGGGACCCAGAACAGGCCTCTGCTGCCAGGTCAGCCTCACCTCCCCGGGTCGCGATGGTCCTAGGCCTCCGTGGCCTCAGCTGAGCGCCCCACGCCTGGAAAGTCCCCCGAGACCGCGCGGCAGCCCGAGGCGCAGCCAGCCCCCGATTCCAAATCCAGGGACCCACACACCTGTGCCCCCCATGCCAGGACCCTTTCTGCCCCATGGGACATGCCGCACGTCCGTTCCTCAGTGATCCAACCAAGAAGCTGGATGTCGCCATGGGTCCCCCTGTCACCGGGACCGCAAGACGATGAAGCCCTGTGCTTTGGCCGCCCTTCAGCATCACAAATTTCCACCTTAGCTCACCCCTAGGTGCCAAGGCAGTCTACCAGGGCGACGCCGAGCGTGACAGCAGAGAGCGAGGACGTGCCCTTCCTTTGAAGGAGCCTCGTCCTCGGGGCCGGAACCAGAGCGATTCCTGGCAGAGAGGGTGCCTTCGGGTGTGTCCGTGGCTAGGTCCTTCTTCAGAGCAGCCAAGGCACAGTTGGTCCAGAGGGCACAGGCACGGGCAGCAGGGGACTCTGCCACTGGGCCCCGGCCCATGTTTCTCGGACCGGTCGAAGCTGGGACCTGTCTTGTCATTCAGAGACCCATGCAAAGGCTCATTTCCCCAGGGCCTGGCGATGGAAGGAGGGAGCCTGCACGCTCCCCTTGAGCCACTGAGGCCTGTGATCCAACAGGGCACCTCAAACATCGAGGGAGGTGACGTCCTGCGTGGGCAAGGCTGGACCAACCAAGCAGGGTCTGCGGGGCGGGGGCGGCTCCTGCTTCCGGGACTAGTGGATGCCCCTTCAGACCGCAGGTGTAGAACCCAGGAGGTCCAAATCCGGATTGGCCCGGGCTGTCTCAGAGCCTGGCCCTGGGGAGGGGTGTGTTTGTGTGTGTGCGCGCGCGCGCGTGTGGGGGGGAGGGGGCGGCCAAGCCTGGTTTCTCTCCAGTTTCCCAAAATTGACAGTGAGTGTCCTAGCCTCATGAGGACGAGGAAGGCCTCCCCGGTGCAGCCGGGCTGTGCCGGTGACAGGTCAGCCCTCAGGAGAGCCCCGACTTGCAGGGTGCCCTTTCACATCAGTGGCAAAGTGGGCGGCCAGTCCATTTGGAGCGGTCTCGTGCTGCCCTCGTGTGGACAAGCGGCAGAATGCGCTTTGGAAGGGGCGGCAGCGGAGAACTGCAGAGGGGTTCTGAACTTTTGCAGGGTTCTGTGAATTACTGGGGACTTCAGGATGAAAAGGGCGACGCGTTTGGAAAGATCAAAGACTCCCATGAGATACTGCAGTCTTCAGGCACCTGATTGAAAGAATCCCCGCGAAGAGAGCAGGAGGAGACCAGACCCCCATCAAGTCTGGGTGTCAACCCCTGGATGTTTGGAGTCCCCCTGCAGCGGGAGGGCTGTGAAGACAAGGGAGCACGAGTGCTCTGAGAAAAGCCCTCTGAGCGCTTACCTGAGCTGCGTGCCGGCACCGTTTGCTTGGTCTCTTCTTCGGGGCTCACGCCTGGAGGGCTGAGCTGGACCGCACCCCGCGGGTGTTCTTTCTTCTCCTGCCCTGCAAGATCCCGACCCTCGGCCTGCAGTCTCACTGCTCCAGGTGCGGCTCCTGCCTAGGACCGCGGAGGTTGAGGCAGGAGGGTGGCGTGCTCACAGCCAGCCCAAGTCACAAAGAGGGGCACCGTCGTGGCATGCGGCTCACCCTTCACTTCCTGAAAGGAGGCTAGCATGGGGCACGGGAGGGGGGAGTTGGGGAGGCCATCCTCACATGTGATTTGAGTTACCTGCCTGCCCGGGTGAGAGGCCGCCTAGGCACAGCTGTGTCCGAGCTTTCCCCACCCTTCTCCAGGTGCGAGGGCTTCTCCGTGCAGAGGAATGTCTGGCCACTGCCCTCAAGACCCAATCCTTGCCCTTGACCTTGGGATGCTTCCCCACTGATTGATTTTTCATTCGATGGGATTTCTCCCAGAATGTTCCCCCCCAAAAAAATAAAAGTCCACTCCCTGGCTTGTTTCTCTCTCTCTCTCTCTCTCTCTCTCTCTCTCTCTCTCTCTCTCTCTCGATTGCATCTTCACTAAACCTGGCTACCACATTCGGTGGCTTTAGGCTGGAGCTGGAGGAGGAGTCCTGGAGCTGATTTTCAAGGTCATTAGAGTCTTGTCTCTCTCATTGAAAACTCCCTAGCGTTTTCTCACTATTCAAACCTTCTTTCCTGAAGCCAGCACGGGTGCCGGGCTAGAGGGGAGGACCCCACTGCCTCCTGTCCCGAGCAGGGGACCAACCGGGCACGCCAAGAGAAGCCAGCCCAGGGTCCAGTCCTGCAGCCTGGAGAACTCAGGGGAGGCTAGGCCAAGGCTGTTCTCAGCAAGAAGCCCTAACCCGGATCCAGGCTCCAGGACAGCCTGCCAAGTCCCTGAAGGGCAAAGATGCACACAGCCCTTCTTCCCAGGCCCCTCAGGGCGACCGGAAGGGATGCCCCCAATGGGAGTGCTCCCCTCCCTGTCACCCGCGGCCTTGGGCCGGGGTGGAAACGCCAGGGTTGGGGCCCGGGAGGCAGCCTTCCCTGGGACCCAGAACAGGCCTCTGCTGCCGGGTCAGCCTCACCTCCCCGGGTCGCGATGGTCCTAGGCCTCCGTGGCCTCAGCTGAGCGCCCCACGCCTGGAAAGTCCCCCGAGACCGCGCGGCAGCCCGAGGCGCAGCCAGCCCCCGATTCCAAATCCAGGGACCCACACACCTGTGCCCCCCATGCCAGGACCCTTTCTGCCCCATGGGACATGCCGCACGTCCGTTCCTCAGTGATCCAACCAAGAAGCTGGATGTCGCCATGGGTCCCCCTGTCACCGGGACCGCAAGACGATGAAGCCCTGTGCTTTGGCCGCCCTTCAGCATCACAAATTTCCACCTTAGCTCACCCCTAGGTGCCAAGGCAGTCTACCAGGGCGACGCCGAGCGTGACAGCAGAGAGCGAGGACGTGCCCTTCCTTTGAAGGAGCCTCGTCCTCGGGGCCGGAACCAGAGCGATTCCTGGCAGAGAGGGTGCCTTCGGGTGTGTCCGTGGCTAGGTCCTTCTTCAGAGCAGCCAAGGCACAGTTGGTCCAGAGGGCACAGGCACGGGCAGCAGGGGACTCTGCCACTGGGCCCCGGCCCATGTTTCTCGGACCGGTCGAAGCTGGGACCTGTCTTGTCATTCAGAGACCCATGCAAAGGCTCATTTCCCCAGGGCCTGGCGATGGAAGGAGGGAGCCTGCACGCTCCCCTTGAGCCACTGAGGCCTGTGATCCAACAGGGCACCTCAAACATCGAGGGAGGTGACGTCCTGCGTGGGCAAGGCTGGACCAACCAAGCAGGGTCTGCGGTGCGGGGGCGGCTCCTGCTTCCGGGACTAGTGGATGCCCCTTCAGACCGCAGGTGTAGAACCCAGGAGGTCCAAATCCGGATTGGCCCGGGCTGTCTCAGAGCCTGGCCCTGGGGAGGGGTGTGTTTGTGTGTGTGCGCGCGCGCGCGTGTGGGGGGGAGGGGGCGGCCAAGCCTGGTTTCTCTCCAGTTTCCCAAAATTGACAGTGAGTGTCCTAGCCTCATGAGGACGAGGAAGGCCTCCCCGGTGCAGCCGGGCTGTGCCGGTGACAGGTCAGCCCTCAGGAGAGCCCCGACTTGCAGGGTGCCCTTTCACATCAGTGGCAAAGTGGGCGGCCAGTCCATTTGGAGCGGTCTCGTGCTGCCCTCGTGTGGACAAGCGGCAGAATGCGCTTTGGAAGGGGCGGCAGCGGAGAACTGCAGAGGGGTTCTGAACTTTTGCAGGGTTCTGTGAATTACTGGGGACTTCAGGATGAAAAGGGCGACGCGTTTGGAAAGATCAAAGACTCCCATGAGATACTGCAGTCTTCAGGCACCTGATTGAAAGAATCCCCGCGAAGAGAGCAGGAGGAGACCAGACCCCCATCAAGTCTGGGTGTCAACCCCTGGATGTTTGGAGTCCCCCTGCAGCGGGAGGGCTGTGAAGACAAGGGAGCACGAGTGCTCTGAGAAAAGCCCTCTGAGCGCTTACCTGAGCTGCGTGCCGGCACCGTTTGCTTGGTCTCTTCTTCGGGGCTCACGCCTGGAGGGCTGAGCTGGACCGCACCCCGCGGGTGTTCTTTCTTCTCCTGCCCTGCAAGATCCCGACCCTCGGCCTGCAGTCTCACTGCTCCAGGTGCGGCTCCTGCCTAGGACCGCGGAGGTTGAGGCAGGAGGGTGGCGTGCTCACAGCCAGCCCAAGTCACAAAGAGGGGCACCGTCGTGGCATGCGGCTCACCCTTCACTTCCTGAAAGGAGGCTAGCATGGGGCACGGGAGGGGGGAGTTGGGGAGGCCATCCTCACATGTGATTTGAGTTACCTGCCTGCCCGGGTGAGAGGCCGCCTAGGCACAGCTGTGTCCGAGCTTTCCCCACCCTTCTCCAGGTGCGAGGGCTTCACCGTGCAGAGGAATGTCTGGCCACTGCCCTCAAGACCCAATCCTTGCCCTTGACCTTGGGATGCTTCCCCACTGATTGATTTTTCATTCGATGGGATTTCTCCCAGAATGTTTCCCCCCCAAAAAATAAAAGTCCACTCCCTGGCTTGTTTCCCTCTCTCTCTCTCTCTCTCTCTCTCTCTCTCTCTCTCTCTCTCTCTCTCTCGATTGCATCTTCACTAAACCTGGCTACCACATTCGGTGGCTTTAGGCTGGAGCTGGAGGAGGAGTCCTGGAGCTGATTTTCAAGGTCATTAGAGTCTTGTCTCTCTCATTGAAAACTCCCTAGCGTTTTCTCACTATTCAAACCTTCTTTCCTGAAGCCAGCACGGGTGCCGGGCTAGAGGGGAGGACCCCACTGCCTCCTGTCCCGAGCAGGGGACCAACCGGGCACGCCAAGAGAAGCCAGCCCAGGGTCCAGTCCTGCAGCCTGGAGAACTCAGGGGAGGCTAGGCCAAGGCTGTTCTCAGCAAGAAGCCCTAACCCGGATCCAGGCTCCAGGACAGCCTGCCAAGTCCCTGAAGGGCAAAGATGCACACAGCCCTTCTTCCCAGGCCCCTCAGGGCGACCGGAAGGGATGCCCCCAATGGGAGTGCTCCCCTCCCTGTCACCCGCGGCCTTGGGCCGGGGTGGAAACGCCAGGGTTGGGGCCCGGGAGGCAGCCTTCCCTGGGACCCAGAACAGGCCTCTGCTGCCAGGTCAGCCTCACCTCCCCGGGTCGCGATGGTCCTAGGCCTCCGTGGCCTCAGCTGAGCGCCCCACGCCTGGAAAGTCCCCCGAGACCGCGCGGCAGCCCGAGGCGCAGCCAGCCCCCGATTCCAAATCCAGGGACCCACACACCTGTGCCCCCCATGCCAGGACCCTTTCTGCCCCATGGGACATGCCGCACGTCCGTTCCTCAGTGATCCAACCAAGAAGCTGGATGTCGCCATGGGTCCCCCTGTCACTGGGACCGCAAGACGATGAAGCCCTGTGCTTTGGCCGCCCTTCAGCATCACAAATTTCCACCTTAGCTCACCCCTAGGTGCCAAGGCAGTCTACCAGGGCGACGCCGAGCGTGACAGCAGAGAGCGAGGACGTGCCCTTCCTTTGAAGGAGCCTCGTCCTCGGGGCCGGAACCAGAGCGATTCCTGGCAGAGAGGGTGCCTTCGGGTGTGTCCGTGGCTAGGTCCTTCTTCAGAGCAGCCAAGGCACAGTTGGTCCAGAGGGCACAGGCACGGGCAGCAGGGGACTCTGCCACTGGGCCCCGGCCCATGTTTCTCGGACCGGTCGAAGCTGGGACCTGTCTTGTCATTCAGAGACCCATGCAAAGGCTCATTTCCCCAGGGCCTGGCGATGGAAGGAGGGAGCCTGCACGCTCCCCTTGAGCCACTGAGGCCTGTGATCCAACAGGGCACCTCAAACATCGAGGGAGGTGACGTCCTGCGTGGGCAAGGCTGGACCAACCAAGCAGGGTCTGCGGTGCGGGGGCGGCTCCTGCTTCCGGGACTAGTGGATGCCCCTTCAGACCGCAGGTGTAGAACCCAGGAGGTCCAAATCCGGATTGGCCCGGGCTGTCTCAGAGCCTGGCCCTGGGGAGGGGTGTGTTTGTGTGTGTGCGCGCGCGCGCGTGTGGGGGGGAGGGGGCGGCCAAGCCTGGTTTCTCTCCAGTTTCCCAAAATTGACAGTGAGTGTCCTAGCCTCATGAGGACGAGGAAGGCCTCCCCGGTGCAGCCGGGCTGTGCCGGTGACAGGTCAGCCCTCAGGAGAGCCCCGACTTGCAGGGTGCCCTTTCACATCAGTGGCAAAGTGGGCGGCCAGTCCATTTGGAGCGGTCTCGTGCTGCCCTCGTGTGGACAAGCGGCAGAATGCGCTTTGGAAGGGGCGGCAGCGGAGAACTGCAGAGGGGTTCTGAACTTTTGCAGGGTTCTGTGAATTACTGGGGACTTCAGGATGAAAAGGGCGACGCGTTTGGAAAGATCAAAGACTCCCATGAGATACTGCAGTCTTCAGGCATCTGATTGAAAGAATCCCCGCGAAGAGAGCAGGAGGAGACCAGACCCCCATCAAGTCTGGGTGTCAACCCCTGGATGTTTGGAGTCCCCCTGCAGCGGGAGGGCTGTGAAGACAAGGGAGCACGAGTGCTCCGAGAAAAGCCCTCTGAGCGCTTACCTGAGCTGCGTGCCGGCACCGTTTGCTTGGTCTCTTCTTCGGGGCTCACGCCTGGAGGGCTGAGCTGGACCGCACCCCGCGGGTGTTCTTTCTTCTCCTGCCCTGCAAGATCCCGACCCTCGGCCTGCAGTCTCACTGCTCCAGGTGCGGCTCCTGCCTAGGACCGCGGAGGTTGAGGCAGGAGGGTGGCGTGCTCACAGCCAGCCCAAGTCACAAAGAGGGGCACCGTCGTGGCATGCGGCTCACCCTTCACTTCCTGAAAGGAGGCTAGCATGGGGCACGGGAGGGGGGAGTTGGGGAGGCCATCCTCACATGTGATTTGAGTTACCTGCCTGCCCGGGTGAGAGGCCGCCTAGGCACAGCTGTGCCCGAGCTTTCCCCACCCTTCTCCAGGTGCGAGGGCTTCTCCGTGCAGAGGAATGTCTGGCCACTGCCCTCAAGACCCAATCCTTGCCCTTGACCTTGGGATGCTTCCCCACTGATTGATTTTTCATTCGATGGGATTTCTCCCAGAATGTTTCCCCCCCAAAAAATAAAAGTCCACTCCCTGGCTTGTTTCTCTCTCTCTCTCTCTCTCTCTCTCTCTCTCTCGATTGCATCTTCACTAAACCTGGCTACCACATTCGGTGGCTTTAGGCTGGAGCTGGAGGAGGAGTCCTGGAGCTGATTTTCAAGGTCATTAGAGTCTTGTCTCTCTCATTGAAAACTCCCTAGCGTTTTCTCACTATTCAAACCTTCTTTCCTGAAGCCAGCACGGGTGCCGGGCTAGAGGGGAGGACCCCACTGCCTCCTGTCCCGAGCAGGGGACCAACCGGGCACGCCAAGAGAAGCCAGCCCAGGGTCCAGTCCTGCAGCCTGGAGAACTCAGGGGAGGCTAGGCCAAGGCTGTTCTCAGCAAGAAGCCCTAACCCGGATCCAGGCTCCAGGACAGCCTGCCAAGTCCCTGAAGGGCAAAGATGCACACAGCCCTTCTTCCCAGGCCCCTCAGGGCGACCGGAAGGGATGCCCCCAATGGGAGTGCTCCCCTCCCTGTCACCCGCGGCCTTGGGCCGGGGTGGAAACGCCAGGGTTGGGGCCCGGGAGGCAGCCTTCCCTGGGACCCAGAACAGGCCTCTGCTGCCAGGTCAGCCTCACCTCCCCGGGTCGCGATGGTCCTAGGCCTCCGTGGCCTCAGCTGAGCGCCCCACGCCTGGAAAGTCCCCCGAGACCGCGCGGCAGCCCGAGGCGCAGCCAGCCCCCGATTCCAAATCCAGGGACCCACACACCTGTGCCCCCCATGCCAGGACCCTTTCTGCCCCATGGGACATGCCGCACGTCCGTTCCTCAGTGATCCAACCAAGAAGCTGGATGTCGCCATGGGTCCCCCTGTCACCGGGACCGCAAGACGATGAAGCCCTGTGCTTTGGCCGCCCTTCAGCATCACAAATTTCCACCTTAGCTCACCCCTAGGTGCCAAGGCAGTCTACCAGGGCGACGCCGAGCGTGACAGCAGAGAGCGAGGACGTGCCCTTCCTTTGAAGGAGCCTCGTCCTCGGGGCCGGAACCAGAGCGATTCCTGGCAGAGAGGGTGCCTTCGGGTGTGTCCGTGGCTAGGTCCTTCTTCAGAGCAGCCAAGGCACAGTTGGTCCAGAGGGCACAGGCACGGGCAGCAGGGGACTCTGCCACTGGGCCCCGGCCCATGTTTCTCGGACCGGTCGAAGCTGGGACCTGTCTTGTCATTCAGAGACCCATGCAAAGGCTCATTTCCCCAGGGCCTGGCGATGGAAGGAGGGAGCCTGCACGCTCCCCTTGAGCCACTGAGGCCTGTGATCCAACAGGGCACCTCAAACATCGAGGGAGGTGACGTCCTGCGTGGGCAAGGCTGGACCAACCAAGCAGGGTCTGCGGGGCGGGGGCGGCTCCTGCTTCCGGGACTAGTGGATGCCCCTTCAGACCGCAGGTGTAGAACCCAGGAGGTCCAAATCCGGATTGGCCCGGGCTGTCTCAGAGCCTGGCCCTGGGGAGGGGTGTGTTTGTGTGTGTGCGCGCGCGCGCGTGTGGGGGGGAGGGGGCGGCCAAGCCTGGTTTCTCTCCAGTTTCCCAAAATTGACAGTGAGTGTCCTAGCCTCATGAGGACGAGGAAGGCCTCCCCGGTGCAGCCGGGCTGTGCCGGTGACAGGTCAGCCCTCAGGAGAGCCCCGACTTGCAGGGTGCCCTTTCACATCAGTGGCAAAGTGGGCGGCCAGTCCATTTGGAGCGGTCTCGTGCTGCCCTCGTGTGGACAAGCGGCAGAATGCGCTTTGGAAGGGGCGGCAGCGGAGAACTGCAGAGGGGTTCTGAACTTTTGCAGGGTTCTGTGAATTACTGGGGACTTCAGGATGAAAAGGGCGACGCGTTTGGAAAGATCAAAGACTCCCATGAGATACTGCAGTCTTCAGGCACCTGATTGAAAGAATCCCCGCGAAGAGAGCAGGAGGAGACCAGACCCCCATCAAGTCTGGGTGTCAACCCCTGGATGTTTGGAGTCCCCCTGCAGCGGGAGGGCTGTGAAGACAAGGGAGCACGAGTGCTCTGAGAAAAGCCCTCTGAGCGCTTACCTGAGCTGCGTGCCGGCACCGTTTGCTTGGTCTCTTCTTCGGGGCTCACGCCTGGAGGGCTGAGCTGGACCGCACCCCGCGGGTGTTCTTTCTTCTCCTGCCCTGCAAGATCCCGACCCTCGGCCTGCAGTCTCACTGCTCCAGGTGCGGCTCCTGCCTAGGACCGCGGAGGTTGAGGCAGGAGGGTGGCGTGCTCACAGCCAGCCCAAGTCACAAAGAGGGGCACCGTCGTGGCATGCGGCTCACCCTTCACTTCCTGAAAGGAGGCTAGCATGGGGCACGGGAGGGGGGAGTTGGGGAGGCCATCCTCACATGTGATTTGAGTTACCTGCCTGCCCGGGTGAGAGGCCGCCTAGGCACAGCTGTGTCCGAGCTTTCCCCACCCTTCTCCAGGTGCGAGGGCTTCTCCGTGCAGAGGAATGTCTGGCCACTGCCCTCAAGACCCAATCCTTGCCCTTGACCTTGGGATGCTTCCCCACTGATTGATTTTTCATTCGATGGGATTTCTCCCAGAATGTTCCCCCCCAAAAAAATAAAAGTCCACTCCCTGGCTTGTTTCTCTCTCTCTCTCTCTCTCTCTCTCTCTCTCTCTCTCTCTCTCTCGATTGCATCTTCACTAAACCTGGCTACCACATTCGGTGGCTTTAGGCTGGAGCTGGAGGAGGAGTCCTGGAGCTGATTTTCAAGGTCATTAGAGTCTTGTCTCTCTCATTGAAAACTCCCTAGCGTTTTCTCACTATTCAAACCTTCTTTCCTGAAGCCAGCACGGGTGCCGGGCTAGAGGGGAGGACCCCACTGCCTCCTGTCCCGAGCAGGGGACCAACCGGGCACGCCAAGAGAAGCCAGCCCAGGGTCCAGTCCTGCAGCCTGGAGAACTCAGGGGAGGCTAGGCCAAGGCTGTTCTCAGCAAGAAGCCCTAACCCGGATCCAGGCTCCAGGACAGCCTGCCAAGTCCCTGAAGGGCAAAGATGCACACAGCCCTTCTTCCCAGGCCCCTCAGGGCGACCGGAAGGGATGCCCCCAATGGGAGTGCTCCCCTCCCTGTCACCCGCGGCCTTGGGCCGGGGTGGAAACGCCAGGGTTGGGGCCCGGGAGGCAGCCTTCCCTGGGACCCAGAACAGGCCTCTGCTGCCGGGTCAGCCTCACCTCCCCGGGTCGCGATGGTCCTAGGCCTCCGTGGCCTCAGCTGAGCGCCCCACGCCTGGAAAGTCCCCCGAGACCGCGCGGCAGCCCGAGGCGCAGCCAGCCCCCGATTCCAAATCCAGGGACCCACACACCTGTGCCCCCCATGCCAGGACCCTTTCTGCCCCATGGGACATGCCGCACGTCCGTTCCTCAGTGATCCAACCAAGAAGCTGGATGTCGCCATGGGTCCCCCTGTCACCGGGACCGCAAGACGATGAAGCCCTGTGCTTTGGCCGCCCTTCAGCATCACAAATTTCCACCTTAGCTCACCCCTAGGTGCCAAGGCAGTCTACCAGGGCGACGCCGAGCGTGACAGCAGAGAGCGAGGACGTGCCCTTCCTTTGAAGGAGCCTCGTCCTCGGGGCCGGAACCAGAGCGATTCCTGGCAGAGAGGGTGCCTTCGGGTGTGTCCGTGGCTAGGTCCTTCTTCAGAGCAGCCAAGGCACAGTTGGTCCAGAGGGCACAGGCACGGGCAGCAGGGGACTCTGCCACTGGGCCCCGGCCCATGTTTCTCGGACCGGTCGAAGCTGGGACCTGTCTTGTCATTCAGAGACCCATGCAAAGGCTCATTTCCCCAGGGCCTGGCGATGGAAGGAGGGAGCCTGCACGCTCCCCTTGAGCCACTGAGGCCTGTGATCCAACAGGGCACCTCAAACATCGAGGGAGGTGACGTCCTGCGTGGGCAAGGCTGGACCAACCAAGCAGGGTCTGCGGTGCGGGGGCGGCTCCTGCTTCCGGGACTAGTGGATGCCCCTTCAGACCGCAGGTGTAGAACCCAGGAGGTCCAAATCCGGATTGGCCCGGGCTGTCTCAGAGCCTGGCCCTGGGGAGGGGTGTGTTTGTGTGTGTGCGCGCGCGCGCGTGTGGGGGGGAGGGGGCGGCCAAGCCTGGTTTCTCTCCAGTTTCCCAAAATTGACAGTGAGTGTCCTAGCCTCATGAGGACGAGGAAGGCCTCCCCGGTGCAGCCGGGCTGTGCCGGTGACAGGTCAGCCCTCAGGAGAGCCCCGACTTGCAGGGTGCCCTTTCACATCAGTGGCAAAGTGGGCGGCCAGTCCATTTGGAGCGGTCTCGTGCTGCCCTCGTGTGGACAAGCGGCAGAATGCGCTTTGGAAGGGGCGGCAGCGGAGAACTGCAGAGGGGTTCTGAACTTTTGCAGGGTTCTGTGAATTACTGGGGACTTCAGGATGAAAAGGGCGACGCGTTTGGAAAGATCAAAGACTCCCATGAGATACTGCAGTCTTCAGGCACCTGATTGAAAGAATCCCCGCGAAGAGAGCAGGAGGAGACCAGACCCCCATCAAGTCTGGGTGTCAACCCCTGGATGTTTGGAGTCCCCCTGCAGCGGGAGGGCTGTGAAGACAAGGGAGCACGAGTGCTCTGAGAAAAGCCCTCTGAGCGCTTACCTGAGCTGCGTGCCGGCACCGTTTGCTTGGTCTCTTCTTCGGGGCTCACGCCTGGAGGGCTGAGCTGGACCGCACCCCGCGGGTGTTCTTTCTTCTCCTGCCCTGCAAGATCCCGACCCTCGGCCTGCAGTCTCACTGCTCCAGGTGCGGCTCCTGCCTAGGACCGCGGAGGTTGAGGCAGGAGGGTGGCGTGCTCACAGCCAGCCCAAGTCACAAAGAGGGGCACCGTCGTGGCATGCGGCTCACCCTTCACTTCCTGAAAGGAGGCTAGCATGGGGCACGGGAGGGGGGAGTTGGGGAGGCCATCCTCACATGTGATTTGAGTTACCTGCCTGCCCGGGTGAGAGGCCGCCTAGGCACAGCTGTGTCCGAGCTTTCCCCACCCTTCTCCAGGTGCGAGGGCTTCACCGTGCAGAGGAATGTCTGGCCACTGCCCTCAAGACCCAATCCTTGCCCTTGACCTTGGGATGCTTCCCCACTGATTGATTTTTCATTCGATGGGATTTCTCCCAGAATGTTTCCCCCCCAAAAAATAAAAGTCCACTCCCTGGCTTGTTTCCCTCTCTCTCTCTCTCTCTCTCTCTCTCTCTCTCTCTCTCTCTCTCTCTCTCGATTGCATCTTCACTAAACCTGGCTACCACATTCGGTGGCTTTAGGCTGGAGCTGGAGGAGGAGTCCTGGAGCTGATTTTCAAGGTCATTAGAGTCTTGTCTCTCTCATTGAAAACTCCCTAGCGTTTTCTCACTATTCAAACCTTCTTTCCTGAAGCCAGCACGGGTGCCGGGCTAGAGGGGAGGACCCCACTGCCTCCTGTCCCGAGCAGGGGACCAACCGGGCACGCCAAGAGAAGCCAGCCCAGGGTCCAGTCCTGCAGCCTGGAGAACTCAGGGGAGGCTAGGCCAAGGCTGTTCTCAGCAAGAAGCCCTAACCCGGATCCAGGCTCCAGGACAGCCTGCCAAGTCCCTGAAGGGCAAAGATGCACACAGCCCTTCTTCCCAGGCCCCTCAGGGCGACCGGAAGGGATGCCCCCAATGGGAGTGCTCCCCTCCCTGTCACCCGCGGCCTTGGGCCGGGGTGGAAACGCCAGGGTTGGGGCCCGGGAGGCAGCCTTCCCTGGGACCCAGAACAGGCCTCTGCTGCCAGGTCAGCCTCACCTCCCCGGGTCGCGATGGTCCTAGGCCTCCGTGGCCTCAGCTGAGCGCCCCACGCCTGGAAAGTCCCCCGAGACCGCGCGGCAGCCCGAGGCGCAGCCAGCCCCCGATTCCAAATCCAGGGACCCACACACCTGTGCCCCCCATGCCAGGACCCTTTCTGCCCCATGGGACATGCCGCACGTCCGTTCCTCAGTGATCCAACCAAGAAGCTGGATGTCGCCATGGGTCCCCCTGTCACTGGGACCGCAAGACGATGAAGCCCTGTGCTTTGGCCGCCCTTCAGCATCACAAATTTCCACCTTAGCTCACCCCTAGGTGCCAAGGCAGTCTACCAGGGCGACGCCGAGCGTGACAGCAGAGAGCGAGGACGTGCCCTTCCTTTGAAGGAGCCTCGTCCTCGGGGCCGGAACCAGAGCGATTCCTGGCAGAGAGGGTGCCTTCGGGTGTGTCCGTGGCTAGGTCCTTCTTCAGAGCAGCCAAGGCACAGTTGGTCCAGAGGGCACAGGCACGGGCAGCAGGGGACTCTGCCACTGGGCCCCGGCCCATGTTTCTCGGACCGGTCGAAGCTGGGACCTGTCTTGTCATTCAGAGACCCATGCAAAGGCTCATTTCCCCAGGGCCTGGCGATGGAAGGAGGGAGCCTGCACGCTCCCCTTGAGCCACTGAGGCCTGTGATCCAACAGGGCACCTCAAACATCGAGGGAGGTGACGTCCTGCGTGGGCAAGGCTGGACCAACCAAGCAGGGTCTGCGGTGCGGGGGCGGCTCCTGCTTCCGGGACTAGTGGATGCCCCTTCAGACCGCAGGTGTAGAACCCAGGAGGTCCAAATCCGGATTGGCCCGGGCTGTCTCAGAGCCTGGCCCTGGGGAGGGGTGTGTTTGTGTGTGTGCGCGCGCGCGCGTGTGGGGGGGAGGGGGCGGCCAAGCCTGGTTTCTCTCCAGTTTCCCAAAATTGACAGTGAGTGTCCTAGCCTCATGAGGACGAGGAAGGCCTCCCCGGTGCAGCCGGGCTGTGCCGGTGACAGGTCAGCCCTCAGGAGAGCCCCGACTTGCAGGGTGCCCTTTCACATCAGTGGCAAAGTGGGCGGCCAGTCCATTTGGAGCGGTCTCGTGCTGCCCTCGTGTGGACAAGCGGCAGAATGCGCTTTGGAAGGGGCGGCAGCGGAGAACTGCAGAGGGGTTCTGAACTTTTGCAGGGTTCTGTGAATTACTGGGGACTTCAGGATGAAAAGGGCGACGCGTTTGGAAAGATCAAAGACTCCCATGAGATACTGCAGTCTTCAGGCATCTGATTGAAAGAATCCCCGCGAAGAGAGCAGGAGGAGACCAGACCCCCATCAAGTCTGGGTGTCAACCCCTGGATGTTTGGAGTCCCCCTGCAGCGGGAGGGCTGTGAAGACAAGGGAGCACGAGTGCTCCGAGAAAAGCCCTCTGAGCGCTTACCTGAGCTGCGTGCCGGCACCGTTTGCTTGGTCTCTTCTTCGGGGCTCACGCCTGGAGGGCTGAGCTGGACCGCACCCCGCGGGTGTTCTTTCTTCTCCTGCCCTGCAAGATCCCGACCCTCGGCCTGCAGTCTCACTGCTCCAGGTGCGGCTCCTGCCTAGGACCGCGGAGGTTGAGGCAGGAGGGTGGCGTGCTCACAGCCAGCCCAAGTCACAAAGAGGGGCACCGTCGTGGCATGCGGCTCACCCTTCACTTCCTGAAAGGAGGCTAGCATGGGGCACGGGAG
This sequence comes from Marmota flaviventris, assembly GCF_047511675.1. Classification (NCBI taxonomy): domain Eukaryota; kingdom Metazoa; phylum Chordata; class Mammalia; order Rodentia; family Sciuridae; genus Marmota; species Marmota flaviventris. Next base: position 25,063 of record NW_027287761.1, on the reverse strand, counting down.
GGGGGAGTTGGGGAGGCCATCCTCACATGTGATTTGAGTTACCTGCCTGCCCGGGTGAGAGGCCGCCTAGGCACAGCTGTGCCCGAGCTTTCCCCACCCTTCTCCAGGTGCGAGGGCTTCTCCGTGCAGAGGAATGTCTGGCCACTGCCCTCAAGACCCAATCCTTGCCCTTGACCTTGGGATGCTTCCCCACTGATTGATTTTTCATTCGATGGGATTTCTCCCAGAATGTTTCCCCCCCAAAAAATAAAAGTCCACTCCCTGGCTTGTTTCTCTCTCTCTCTCTCTCTCTCTCTCTCTCTCTCTCTCTCTCTCGATTGCATCTTCACTAAACCTGGCTACCACATTCGGTGGCTTTAGGCTGGAGCTGGAGGAGGAGTCCTGGAGCTGATTTTCAAGGTCATTAGAGTCTTGTCTCTCTCATTGAAAACTCCCTAGCGTTTTCTCACTATTCAAACCTTCTTTCCTGAAGCCAGCACGGGTGCCGGGCTAGAGGGGAGGACCCCACTGCCTCCTGTCCCGAGCAGGGGACCAACCGGGCACGCCAAGAGAAGCCAGCCCAGGGTCCAGTCCTGCAGCCTGGAGAACTCAGGGGAGGCTAGGCCAAGGCTGTTCTCAGCAAGAAGCCCTAACCCGGATCCAGGCTCCAGGACAGCCTGCCAAGTCCCTGAAGGGCAAAGATGCACACAGCCCTTCTTCCCAGGCCCCTCAGGGCGACCGGAAGGGATGCCCCCAATGGGAGTGCTCCCCTCCCTGTCACCCGCGGCCTTGGGCCGGGGTGGAAACGCCAGGGTTGGGGCCCGGGAGGCAGCCTTCCCTGGGACCCAGAACAGGCCTCTGCTGCCAGGTCAGCCTCACCTCCCCGGGTCGCGATGGTCCTAGGCCTCCGTGGCCTCAGCTGAGCGCCCCACGCCTGGAAAGTCCCCCGAGACCGCGCGGCAGCCCGAGGCGCAGCCAGCCCCCGATTCCAAATCCAGGGACCCACACACCTGTGCCCCCCATGCCAGGACCCTTTCTGCCCCATGGGACATGCCGCACGTCCGTTCCTCAGTGATCCAACCAAGAAGCTGGATGTCGCCATGGGTCCCCCTGTCACCGGGACCGCAAGACGATGAAGCCCTGTGCTTTGGCCGCCCTTCAGCATCACAAATTTCCACCTTAGCTCACCCCTAGGTGCCAAGGCAGTCTACCAGGGCGACGCCGAGCGTGACAGCAGAGAGCGAGGACGTGCCCTTCCTTTGAAGGAGCCTCGTCCTCGGGGCCGGAACCAGAGCGATTCCTGGCAGAGAGGGTGCCTTCGGGTGTGTCCGTGGCTAGGTCCTTCTTCAGAGCAGCCAAGGCACAGTTGGTCCAGAGGGCACAGGCACGGGCAGCAGGGGACTCTGCCACTGGGCCCCGGCCCATGTTTCTCGGACCGGTCGAAGCTGGGACCTGTCTTGTCATTCAGAGACCCATGCAAAGGCTCATTTCCCCAGGGCCTGGCGATGGAAGGAGGGAGCCTGCACGCTCCCCTTGAGCCACTGAGGCCTGTGATCCAACAGGGCACCTCAAACATCGAGGGAGGTGACGTCCTGCGTGGGCAAGGCTGGACCAACCAAGCAGGGTCTGCGGGGCGGGGGCGGCTCGTGCTTCCGGGACTAGTGGATGCCCCTTCAGACCGCAGGTGTAGAACCCAGGAGGTCCAAATCCGGATTGGCCCGGGCTGTCTCAGAGCCTGGCCCTGGGGAGGGGTGTGTTTGTGTGTGTGCGCGCGCGCGCGTGTGGGGGGGAGGGGGCGGCCAAGCCTGGTTTCTCTCCAGTTTCCCAAAATTGACAGTGAGTGTCCTAGCCTCATGAGGACGAGGAAGGCCTCCCCGGTGCAGCCGGGCTGTGCCGGTGACAGGTCAGCCCTCAGGAGAGCCCCGACTTGCAGGGTGCCCTTTCACATCAGTGGCAAAGTGGGCGGCCAGTCCATTTGGAGCGGTCTCGTGCTGCCCTCGTGTGGACAAGCGGCAGAATGCGCTTTGGAAGGGGCGGCAGCGGAGAACTGCAGAGGGGTTCTGAACTTTTGCAGGGTTCTGTGAATTACTGGGGACTTCAGGATGAAAAGGGCGACGCGTTTGGAAAGATCAAAGACTCCCATGAGATACTGCAGTCTTCAGGCACCTGATTGAAAGAATCCCCGCGAAGAGAGCAGGAGGAGACCAGACCCCCATCAAGTCTGGGTGTCAACCCCTGGATGTTTGGAGTCCCCCTGCAGCGGGAGGGCTGTGAAGACAAGGGAGCACGAGTGCTCTGAGAAAAGCCCTCTGAGCGCTTACCTGAGCTGCGTGCCGGCACCGTTTGCTTGGTCTCTTCTTCGGGGCTCACGCCTGGAGGGCTGAGCTGGACCGCACCCCGCGGGTGTTCTTTCTTCTCCTGCCCTGCAAGATCCCGACCCTCGGCCTGCAGTCTCACTGCTCCAGGTGCGGCTCCTGCCTAGGACCGCGGAGGTTGAGGCAGGAGGGTGGCGTGCTCACAGCCAGCCCAAGTCACAAAGAGGGGCACCGTCGTGGCATGCGGCTCACCCTTCACTTCCTGAAAGGAGGCTAGCATGGGGCACGGGAGGGGGGAGTTGGGGAGGCCATCCTCACATGTGATTTGAGTTACCTGCCTGCCCGGGTGAGAGGCCGCCTAGGCACAGCTGTGTCCGAGCTTTCCCCACCCTTCTCCAGGTGCGAGGGCTTCTCCGTGCAGAGGAATGTCTGGCCACTGCCCTCAAGACCCAATCCTTGCCCTTGACCTTGGGATGCTTCCCCACTGATTGATTTTTCATTCGATGGGATTTCTCCCAGAATGTTCCCCCCCAAAAAAATAAAAGTCCACTCCCTGGCTTGTTTCTCTCTCTCTCTCTCTCTCTCTCTCTCTCTCTCTCTCTCTCTCTCTCTCTCTCTCGATTGCATCTTCACTAAACCTGGCTACCACATTCGGTGGCTTTAGGCTGGAGCTGGAGGAGGAGTCCTGGAGCTGATTTTCAAGGTCATTAGAGTCTTGTCTCTCTCATTGAAAACTCCCTAGCGTTTTCTCACTATTCAAACCTTCTTTCCTGAAGCCAGCACGGGTGCCGGGCTAGAGGGGAGGACCCCACTGCCTCCTGTCCCGAGCAGGGGACCAACCGGGCACGCCAAGAGAAGCCAGCCCAGGGTCCAGTCCTGCAGCCTGGAGAACTCAGGGGAGGCTAGGCCAAGGCTGTTCTCAGCAAGAAGCCCTAACCCGGATCCAGGCTCCAGGACAGCCTGCCAAGTCCCTGAAGGGCAAAGATGCACACAGCCCTTCTTCCCAGGCCCCTCAGGGCGACCGGAAGGGATGCCCCCAATGGGAGTGCTCCCCTCCCTGTCACCCGCGGCCTTGGGCCGGGGTGGAAACGCCAGGGTTGGGGCCCGGGAGGCAGCCTTCCCTGGGACCCAGAACAGGCCTCTGCTGCCAGGTCAGCCTCACCTCCCCGGGTCGCGATGGTCCTAGGCCTCCGTGGCCTCAGCTGAGCGCCCCACGCCTGGAAAGTCCCCCGAGACCGCGCGGCAGCCCGAGGCGCAGCCAGCCCCCGATTCCAAATCCAGGGACCCACACACCTGTGCCCCCCATGCCAGGACCCTTTCTGCCCCATGGGACATGCCGCACGTCCGTTCCTCAGTGATCCAACCAAGAAGCTGGATGTCGCCATGGGTCCCCCTGTCACCGGGACCGCAAGACGATGAAGCCCTGTGCTTTGGCCGCCCTTCAGCATCACAAATTTCCACCTTAGCTCACCCCTAGGTGCCAAGGCAGTCTACCAGGGCGACGCCGAGCGTGACAGCAGAGAGCGAGGACGTGCCCTTCCTTTGAAGGAGCCTCGTCCTCGGGGCCGGAACCAGAGCGATTCCTGGCAGAGAGGGTGCCTTCGGGTGTGTCCGTGGCTAGGTCCTTCTTCAGAGCAGCCAAGGCACAGTTGGTCCAGAGGGCACAGGCACGGGCAGCAGGGGACTCTGCCACTGGGCCCCGGCCCATGTTTCTCGGACCGGTCGAAGCTGGGACCTGTCTTGTCATTCAGAGACCCATGCAAAGGCTCATTTCCCCAGGGCCTGGCGATGGAAGGAGGGAGCCTGCAAGCTCCCCTTGAGCCACTGAGGCCTGTGATCCAACAGGGCACCTCAAACATCGAGGGAGGTGACGTCCTGCGTGGGCAAGGCTGGACCAACCAAGCAGGGTCTGCGGGGCGGGGGCGGCTCGTGCTTCCGGGACTAGTGGATGCCCCTTCAGACCGCAGGTGTAGAACCCAGGAGGTCCAAATCCGGATTGGCCCGGGCTGTCTCAGAGCCTGGCCCTGGGGAGGGGTGTGTTTGTGTGTGTGCGCGCGCGCGTGGGGGGGGGAGGGGGCGGCCAAGCCTGGTTTCTCTCCAGTTTCCCAAAATTGACAGTGAGTGTCCTAGCCTCATGAGGACGAGGAAGGCCTCCCCGGTGCAGCCGGGCTGTGCCGGTGACAGGTCAGCCCTCAGGAGAGCCCCGACTTGCAGGGTGCCCTTTCACATCAGTGGCAAAGTGGGCGGCCAGTCCATTTGGAGCGGTCTCGTGCTGCCCTCGTGTGGACAAGCGGCAGAATGCGCTTTGGAAGGGGCGGCAGCGGAGAACTGCAGAGGGGTTCTGAACTTTTTGCAGGGTTCTGTGAATTACTGGGGACTTCAGGATGAAAAGGGCGACGCGTTTGGAAAGATCAAAGACTCCCATGAGATACTGCAGTCTTCAGGCACCTGATTGAAAGAATCCCCGCGAAGAGAGCAGGAGGAGACCAGACCCCCATCAAGTCTGGGTGTCAACCCCTGGATGTTTGGAGTCCCCCTGCAGCGGGAGGGCTGTGAAGACAAGGGAGCACGAGTGCTCCGAGAAAAGCCCTCTGAGCGCTTACCTGAGCTGCGTGCCGGCACCGTTTGCTTGGTCTCTTCTTCCGGGCTCACGCCTGGAGGGCTGAGCTGGACCGCACCCCGCGGGTGTTCTTTCTTCTCCTGCCCTGCAAGATCCCGACCCTCGGCCTGCAGTCTCACTGCTCGAGGTGCGGCTCCTGCCTAGGACCGCGGAGGTTGAGGCAGGAGGGTGGCGTGCTCACAGCCAGCCCAAGTCACAAAGAGGGGCACCGTCGTGGCATGCGGCTCACCCTTCACTTCCTGAAAGGAGGCTAGCATGGGGTACGGGAGGGGGGAGTTGGGGAGGCCATCCTCACATGTGATTTGAGTTACCTGCCTGCCCGGGTGAGAGGCCGCCTAGGCACAGCTGTGTCCGAGCTTTCCCCACCCTTCTCCAGGTGCGAGGGCTTCTCCGTGCAGAGGAATGTCTGGCCACTGCCCTCAAGACCCAATCCTTGCCCTTGACCTTGGGATGCTTCCCCACTGATTGATTTTTCATTCGATGGGATTTCTCCAAGAATGTTTCCCCCCCAAAAAATAAAAGTCCACTCCCTGGCTTGTTTCTCTCTCTCTCTCTCTCTCTCTCTCTCTCTCTCTCTCTCTCTCTCTCTCTCTCTCGATTGCATCTTCACTAAACCTGGCTACCACATTCGGTGGCTTTAGGCTGGAGCTGGAGGAGGAGTCCTGGAGCTGATTTTCAAGGTCATTAGAGTCTTGTCTCTCTCATTGAAAACTCCCTAGCGTTTTCTCACTATTCAAACCTTCTTTCCTGAAGCCAGCACGGGTGCCGGGCTAGAGGGGAGGACCCCACTGCCTCCTGTCCCGAGCAGGGGACCAACCGGGCACGCCAAGAGAAGCCAGCCCAGGGTCCAGTCCTGCAGCCTGGAGAACTCAGGGGAGGCTAGGCCAATGCTGTTCTCAGCAAGAAGCCCTAACCCGGATCCAGGCTCCAGGACAGCCTGCCAAGTCCCTGAAGGGCAAAGATGCACACAGCCCTTCTTCCCAGGCCCCTCAGGGCGACCGGAAGGGATGCCCCCAATGGGAGTGATCCCCTCCCTGTCACCCGCGGCCTTGGGCCGGGGTGGAAACGCCAGGGTTGGGGCCCGGGAGGCAGCCTTCCCTGGGACCCAGAACAGGCCTCTGCTGCCAGGTCAGCCTCACCTCCCCGGGTCGCGATGGTCCTAGGCCTCCGTGGCCTCAGCTGAGCGCCCCACGCCTGGAAAGTCCCCCGAGACCGCGCGGCAGCCCGAGGCGCAGCCAGCCCCCGATTCCAAATCCAGGGACCCACACACCTGTGCCCCCCATGCCAGGACCCTTTCTGCCCCATGGGACATGCCGCACGTCCGTTCCTCAGTGATCCAACCAAGAAGCTGGATGTCGCCATGGGTCCCCCTGTCACCGGGACCGCAAGACGATGAAGCCCTGTGCTTTGGCCGCCCTTCAGCATCACAAATTTCCACCTTAGCTCACCCCTAGGTGCCAAGGCAGTCTACCAGGGCGACGCCGAGCGTGACAGCAGAGAGCGAGGACGTGCCCTTCCTTTGAAGGAGCCTCGTCCTCGGGGCCGGAACCAGAGCGATTCCTGGCAGAGAGGGTGCCTTCGGGTGTGTCCATGGCTAGGTCCTTCTTCAGAGCAGCCAAGGCACAGTTGGTCCAGAGGGCACAGGCACGGGCAGCAGGGGACTCTGCCACTGGGCCCCGGCCCATGTTTCTCGGACCGGTCGAAGCTGGGACCTGTCTTGTCATTCAGAGACCCATGCAAAGGCTCATTTCCCCAGGGCCTGGCGATGGAAGGAGGGAGCCTGCACGCTCCCCTTGAGCCACTGAGGCCTGTGATCCAACAGGGCACCTCAAACATCGAGGGAGGTGACGTCCTGCGTGGGCAAGGCTGGACCAACCAAGCAGGGTCTGCGGGGCGGGGGCGGCTCGTGCTTCCGGGACTAGTGGATGCCCCTTCAGACCGCAGGTGTTGAACCCAGGAGGTCCAAATCCGGATTGGCCCGGGCTGTCTCAGAGCCTGGCCCTGGGGAGGGATGTGTTTGTGTGTGTACGCGCGCGCGCGTGTGGGGGGGAGGGGGCGGCCAAGCCTGGTTTCTCTCCAGTTTCCCAAAATTGACAGTGAGTGTCCTAGCCTCATGAGGACGAGGAAGGCCTCCCCGGTGCAGCCGGGCTGTGCCGGTGACAGGTCAGCCCTCAGGAGAGCCCCGACTTGCAGGGTGCCCTTTCACATCAGTGGCAAAGTGGGCGGCCAGTCCATTTGGAGCGGTCTCGTGCTGCCCTCGTGTGGACAAGCGGCAGAATGCGCTTTGGAAGGGGCGGCAGCGGAGAACTGCAGAGGGGTTCTGAACTTTTTGCAGGGTTCTGTGAATTACTGGGGACTTCAGGATGAAAAGGGCGACGCGTTTGGAAAGATCAAAGACTCCCATGAGATACTGCAGTCTTCAGGCACCTGATTGAAAGAATCCCCGCGAAGAGAGCAGGAGGAGACCAGACCCCCATCAAGTCTGGGTGTCAACCCCTGGATGTTTGGAGTCCCCCTGCAGCGGGAGGGCTGTGAAGACAAGGGAGCACGAGTGCTCCGAGAAAAGCCCTCTGAGCGCTTACCTGAGCTGCGTGCCGGCACCGTTTGCTTGGTCTCTTCTTCGGGGCTCACGCCTGGAGGGCTGAGCTGGACCGCACCCCGCGGGTGTTCTTTCTTCTCCTGCCCTGCAAGATCCCGACCCTCGGCCTGCAGTCTCACTGCTCCAGGTGCGGCTCCTGCCTAGGACCGCGGAGGTTGAGGCAGGAGGGTGGCGTGCTCACAGCCAGCCCAAGTCACAAAGAGGGGCACCGTCGTGGCATGCGGCTCACCCTTCACTTCCTGAAAGGAGGCTAGCATGGGGCACGGGAGGGGGGAGTTGGGGAGGCCATCCTCACATGTGATTTGAGTTACCTGCCTGCCCGGGTGAGAGGCCGCCTAGGCACAGCTGTGTCCGAGCTTTCCCCACCCTTCTCCAGGTGCGAGGGCTTCTCCGAGCAGAGGAATGTCTGGCCACTGCCCTCAAGACCCAATCCTTGCCCTTGACCTTGGGATGCTTCCCCACTGATTGATTTTTCATTCGTTGGGATTTCTCCAAGAATGTTTCCCCCCCAAAAAATAAAAGTCCACTCCCTGGCTTGTTTCTCTCTCTCTCTCTCTCTCTCTCTCTCTCTCTCTCTCTCTCTCTCGATTGCATCTTCACTAAACCTGGCTACCACATTCGGTGGCTTTAGGCTGGAGCTGGAGGAGGAGTCCTGGAGCTGATTTTCAAGGTCATTAGAGTCTTGTCTCTCTCATTGAAAACTCCCTAGCGTTTTCTCACTATTCAAACCTTCTTTCCTGAAGCCAGCACGGGTGCCGGGCTAGAGGGGAGGACCCCACTGCCTCCTGTCCCGAGCAGGGGACCAACCGGGCACGCCAAGAGAAGCCAGCCCAGGGTCCAGTCCTGCAGCCTGGAGAACTCAGGGGAGGCTAGGCCAATGCTGTTCTCAGCAAGAAGCCCTAACCCGGATCCAGGCTCCAGGACAGCCTGCCAAGTCCCTGAAGGGCAAAGATGCACACAGCCCTTCTTCCCAGGCCCCTCAGGGCGACCGGAAGGGATGCCCCCAATGGGAGTGATCCCCTCCCTGTCACCCGCGGCCTTGGGCCGGGGTGGAAACGCCAGGGTTGGGGCCCGGGAGGCAGCCTTCCCTGGGACCCAGAACAGGCCTCTGCTGCCAGGTCAGCCTCACCTCCCCGGGTCGCGATGGTCCTAGGCCTCCGTGGCCTCAGCTGAGCGCCCCACGCCTGGAAAGTCCCCTGAGACCGCGCGGCAGCCCGAGGCGCAGCCAGCCCCCGATTCCAAATCCAGGGACCCACACACCTGTGCCCCCCATGCCAGGACCCTTTCTGCCCCATGGGACATGCCGCACGTCCGTTCCTCAGTGATCCAACCAAGAAGCTGGATGTCGCCATGGGTCCCCCTGTCACCGGGACCGCAAGACGATGAAGCCCTGTGCTTTGGCCGCCCTTCAGCATCACAAATTTCCACCTTAGCTCACCCCTAGGTGCCAAGGCAGTCTACCAGGGCGACGCCGAGCGTGACAGCAGAGAGCGAGGACGTGCCCTTCCTTTGAAGGAGCCTCGTCCTCGGGGCCGGAACCAGAGCGATTCCTGGCAGAGAGGGTGCCTTCGGGTGTGTCCATGGCTAGGTCCTTCTTCAGAGCAGCCAAGGCACAGTTGGTCCAGAGGGCACAGGCACGGGCAGCAGGGGACTCTGCCACTGGGCCCCGGCCCATGTTTCTCGGACCGGTCGAAGCTGGGACCTGTCTTGTCATTCAGAGACCCATGCAAAGGCTCATTTCCCCAGGGCCTGGCGATGGAAGGAGGGAGCCTGCACGCTCCCCTTGAGCCACTGAGGCCTGTGATCCAACAGGGCACCTCAAACATCGAGGGAGGTGACGTCCTGCGTGGGCAAGGCTGGACCAACCAAGCAGGGTCTGCGGGGCGGGGGCGGCTCGTGCTTCCGGGACTAGTGGATGCCCCTTCAGACCGCAGGTGTAGAACCCAGGAGGTCCAAATCCGGATTGGCCCGGGCTGTCTCAGAGCCTGGCCCTGGGGAGGGGTGTGTTTGTGTGTGTTCGCGCGCATGGGGGGGGAGGGGGCGGCCAAGCCTGGTTTCTCTCCAGTTTCCCAAAATTGACAGTGAGTGTCCTAGCCTCATGTGGACGAGGAAGGCCTCCCCGGTGCAGCCGGGCTGTGCCGGTGACAGGTCAGCCCTCAGGAGAGCCCCGACTTGCAGGGTGCCCTTTCACATCAGTGGCAAAGTGGGCGGCCAGTCCATTTGGAGCGGTCTCGTGCTGCCCTCGTGTGGACAAGCGGCAGAATGCGCTTTGGAAGGGGCGGCAGCGGAGAACTGCAGAGGGGTTCTGAACTTTTGCAGGGTTCTGTGAATTACTGGGGACTTCAGGATGAAAAGGGCGACGCGTTTGGAAAGATCAAAGACTCCCATGAGATACTGCAGTCTTCAGGCACCTGATTGAAAGAATCCCCGCGAAGAGAGCAGGAGGAGACCAGACCCCCATCAAGTCTGGGTGTCAACCCCTGGATGTTTGGAGTCCCCCTGCAGCGGGAGGGCTGTGAAGACAAGGGAGCACGAGTGCTCCGAGAAAAGCCCTCTGAGCGCTTACCTGAGCTGCGTGCCGGCACCGTTTGCTTGGTCTCTTCTTCGGGGCTCACGCCTGGAGGGCTGAGCTGGACCGCACCCCGCGGGTGTTCTTTCTTCTCCTGCCCTGCAAGATCCCGACCCTCGGCCTGCAGTCTCACTGCTCGAGGTGCGGCTCCTGCCTAGGACCGCGGAGGTTGAGGCAGGAGGGTGGCGTGCTCACAGCCAGCCCAAGTCACAAAGAGGGGCACCGTCGTGGCATGCGGCTCACCCTTCACTTCCTGAAAGGAGGCTAGCATGGGGCACGGGAGGGGGGAGTTGGGGAGGCCATCCTCACATGTGATTTGAGTTACCTGCCTGCCCGGGTGAGAGGCCGCCTAGGCACAGCTGTGTCCGAGCTTTCCCCACCCTTCTCCAGGTGCGAGGGCTTCTCCGAGCAGAGGAATGTCTGGCCACTGCCCTCAAGACCCAATCCTTGCCCTTGACCTTGGGATGCTTCCCCACTGATTGATTTTTCATTCGTTGGGATTTCTCCAAGAATGTTTCCCCCCCAAAAAATAAAAGTCCACTCCCTGGCTTGTTTCTCTCTCTCTCTCTCTCTCTCTCTCTCTCTCTCTCTCTCTCTCGATTGCATCTTCACTAAACCTGGCTACCACATTCGGTGGCTTTAGGCTGGAGCTGGAGGAGGAGTCCTGGAGCTGATTTTCAAGGTCATTAGAGTCTTGTCTCTCTCATTGAAAACTCCCTAGCGTTTTCTCACTATTCAAACCTTCTTTCCTGAAGCCAGCACGGGTGCCGGGCTAGAGGGGAGGACCCCACTGCCTCCTGTCCCGAGCAGGGGACCAACCGGGCACGCCAAGAGAAGCCAGCCCAGGGTCCAGTCCTGCAGCCTGGAGAACTCAGGGGAGGCTAGGCCAATGCTGTTCTCAGCAAGAAGCCCTAACCCGGATCCAGGCTCCAGGACAGCCTGCCAAGTCCCTGAAGGGCAAAGATGCACACAGCCCTTCTTCCCAGGCCCCTCAGGGCGACCGGAAGGGATGCCCCCAATGGGAGTGATCCCCCCTGTCACCCGCGGCCTTGGGCCGGGGTGGAAACGCCAGGGTTGGGGCCCGGGAGGCAGCCTTCCCTGGGACCCAGAACAGGCCTCTGCTGCCAGGTCAGCCTCACCTCCCGGGTCGCGATGGTCCTAGGCCTCCGTGGCCTCAGCTGAGCGCCCCACGCCTGGAAAGTCCCCTGAGACCGCGCGGCAGCCCGAGGCGCAGCCAGCCCCGATTCCAAATCCAGGGACCCACACACCTGTGCCCCCCATGCCAGGACCCTTTCTGCCCCATGGGACATGCCGCACGTCCGTTCCTCAGTGATCCAACCAAGAAGCTGGATGTCGCCATGGGTCCCCCTGTCACCGGGACCGCAAGACGATGAAGCCCTGTGCTTTGGCCGCCCTTCAGCATCACAAATTTCCACCTTAGCTCACCCCTAGGTGCCAAGGCAGTCTACCAGGGCGACGCCGAGCGTGACAGCAGAGAGCGAGGACGTGCCCTTCCTTTGAAGGAGCCTCGTCCTCGGGGCCGGAACCAGAGCGATTCCTGGCAGAGAGGGTGCCTTCGGGTGTGTCCATGGCTAGGTCCTTCTTCAGAGCAGCCAAGGCACAGTTGGTCCAGAGGGCACAGGCACGGGCAGCAGGGGACTCTGCCACTGGGCCCCGGCCCATGTTTCTCGGACCGGTCGAAGCTGGGACCTGTCTTGTCATTCAGAGACCCATGCAAAGGCTCATTTCCCCAGGGCCTGGCGATGGAAGGAGGGAGCCTGCACGCTCCCCTTGAGCCACTGAGGCCTGTGATCCAACAGGGCACCTCAAACATCGAGGGAGGTGACGTCCTGCGTGGGCAAGGCTGGACCAACCAAGCAGGGTCTGCGGGGCGGGGGCGGCTCGTGCTTCCGGGACTAGTGGATGCCCCTTCAGACCGCAGGTGTTGAACCCAGGAGGTCCAAATCCGGATTGGCCCGGGCTGTCTCAGAGCCTGGCCCTGGGGAGGGGTGTGTTTGTGTGTGTGCGCGCGCGCGCGTGTGGGGGGGAGGGGGCGGCCAAGCCTGGTTTCTCTCCAGTTTCCCAAAATTGACAGTGAGTGTCCTAGCCTCATGAGGACGAGGAAGGCCTCCCCGGTGCAGCCGGGCTGTGCCGGTGACAGGTCAGCCCTCAGGAGAGCCCCGACTTGCAGGGTGCCCTTTCACATCAGTGGCAAAGTGGGCGGCCAGTCCATTTGGAGCGGTCTCGTGCTGCCCTCGTGTGGACAAGCGGCAGAATGCGCTTTGGAAGGGGCGGCAGCGGAGAACTGCAGAGGGGTTCTGAACTTTTTGCAGGGTTCTGTGAATTACTGGGGACTTCAGGATGAAAAGGGCGACGCGTTTGGAAAGATCAAAGACTCCCATGAGATACTGCAGTCTTCAGGCACCTGATTGAAAGAATCCCCGCGAAGAGAGCAGGAGGAGACCAGACCCCCATCAAGTCTGGGTGTCAACCCCTGGATGTTTGGAGTCCCCCTGCAGCGGGAGGGCTGTGAAGACAAGGGAGCACGAGTGCTCCGAGAAAAGCCCTCTGAGCGCTTACCTGAGCTGCGTGCCGGCACCGTTTGCTTGGTCTCTTCTTCGGGGCTCACGCCTGGAGGGCTGAGCTGGACCGCACCCCGCGGGTGTTCTTTCTTCTCCTGCCCTGCAAGATCCCGACCCTCGGCCTGCAGTCTCACTGCTCGAGGTGCGGCTCCTGCCTAGGACCGCGGAGGTTGAGGCAGGAGGGTGGCGTGCTCACAGCCAGCCCAAGTCACAAAGAGGGGCACCGTCGTGGCATGCGGCTCACCCTTCACTTCCTGAAAGGAGGCTAGCATGGGGCACGGGAGGGGGGAGTTGGGGAGGCCATCCTCACATGTGATTTGAGTTACCTGCCTGCCCGGGTGAGAGGCCGCCTAGGCACAGCTGTGTCCGAGCTTTCCCCACCCTTCTCCAGGTGCGAGGGCTTCTCCAAGCAGAGGAATGTCTGGCCACTGCCCTCAAGACCCAATCCTTGCCCTTGACCTTGGGATGCTTCCCCACTGATTGATTTTTCATTCGTTGGGATTTCTCCAAGAATGTTTCCCCCCAAAAAAATAAAAGTCCACTCCCTGGCTTGTTTCTCTCTCTCTCTCTCTCTCTCTCTCTCTCTCTCTCTCTCTCTCTCTCTCGATTGCATCTTCACTAAACCTGGCTACCACATTCGGTGGCTTTAGGCTGGAGCTGGAGGAGGAGTCCTGGAGCTGATTTTCAAGGTCATTAGAGTCTTGTCTCTCTCATTGAAAACTCCCTAGCGTTTTCTCACTATTCAAACCTTCTTTCCTGAAGCCAGCACGGGTGCCGGGCTAGAGGGGAGGACCCCACTGCCTCCTGTCCCGAGCAGGGGACCAACCGGGCACGCCAAGAGAAGCCAGCCCAGGGTCCAGTCCTGCAGCCTGGAGAACTCAGGGGAGGCTAGGCCAATGCTGTTCTCAGCAAGAAGCCCTAACCCGGATCCAGGCTCCAGGACAGCCTGCCAAGTCCCTGAAGGGCAAAGATGCACACAGCCCTTCTTCCCAGGCCCCTCAGGGCGACCGGAAGGGATGCCCCCAATGGGAGTGCTCCCCTCCCTGTCACCTGTGGCCTTGGGCCGGGTGGAAACGCCAGGGTTGGGGCCCGGGAGGCAGCCTTCCCTGGGACCCAGAACAGGCCTCTGCTGCCGGGTCAGCCTCACCTCCCCGGGTCGCGATGGTCCTAGGCCTCCGTGGCCTCAGCTGAGCGCCCCACGCCTGGAAAGTCCCCGAGACCGCGCGGCAGCCCGAGGCGCAGCCAGCCCCCGATTCCAAATCCAGGGACCCACACACCTGTGCCCCCCATGCCAGGACCCTTTCTGCCCCATGGGACATGTCGCACGTCCGTTCCTCAGTGATCCAACCAAGAAGCTGGATGTCGCCATGGGTCCCCCTGTCACCGGGACCGCAAGACGATGAAGCCCTGTGCTTTGGCCGCCCTTCAGCATCACAAATTTCCACCTTAGCTCACCCCTAGGTGCCAAGGCCGTCTACCAGGGCGACGCCGAGCGTGACAGCAGAGAGCGAGGACGTGCCCTTCCTTTGAAGGAGCCTCGTCCTCGGGCCGGAACCAGAGCGATTCCTGGCAGAGAGGGTGCCTTCGGGTGTGTCCGTGGCTAGGTCCTTCTTCAGAGCAGCCAAGGCACAGTTGGTCCAGAGGGCACAGGCACGGGCAGCAGGGGACTCTGCCACTGGGCCCCGGCCCATATTTCTCGGACCGGTCGAAGCTGGGACCTGTCTTGTCATTCAGAGACCCATGCAAAGGCTCATTTCCCCAGGGCCTGGCGATGGAAGGAGGGAGCCTGCACGCTCCCCTTGAACCACTGAGGCCTGTGATCCAACAGGGCACCTCAAACATCGAGGGAGGTGACGTCCTGCGTGGGCAAGGCTGGACCAACCAAGCAGGGTCTGCGGGGCGGGGGCGGCTCGTGCTTCCGGGACTAGTGGATGCCCCTTCAGACCGCAGGTGTAGAACCCAGGAGGTCCAAATCCGGATTGGCCCGGGCTGTCTCAGAGCCTGGCCCTGGGGAGGGGTGTGTTTGTGTGTGTTCGCGCGCATGGGGGGGGGAGGGGGCGGCCAAGCCTGGTTTCTCTCCAGTTTCCCAAAATTGACAGTGAGTGTCCTAGCCTCATGAGGACGAGGAAGGCCTCCCCGGTGCAGCCGGGCTGTGCCGGTGACAGGTCAGCCCTCAGGAGAGCCCCGACTTGCAGGGTGCCCTTTCACATCAGTGGCAAAGTGGGCGGCCAGTCCATTTGGAGCGGTCTCGTGCTGCCCTCGTGTGGACAAGCGGCAGAATGCGCTTTGGAAGTTGGAAGGGGCGGCAGCGGAGAACTGCAGAGGGGTTCTGAACTTTTGCAGGGTTCTGTGAATTACTGGGGACTTCAGGATGAAAAGGGCGACGCGTTTGGAAAGATCAAAGACTCCCATGAGATACTGCAGTCTTCAGGCACCTGATTGAAAGAATCCCCGCGAAGAGAGCAGGAGGAGACCAGACCCCCATCAAGTCTGGGTGTCAACCCCTGGATGTTTGGAGTCCCCCTGCAGCGGGAGGGCTGTGAAGACAAGGGAGCACGAGTGCTCCGAGAAAAGCCCTCTGAGCGCTTACCTGAGCTGCGTGCCGGCACCGTTTGCTTGGTCTCTTCTTCGGGGCTCACGCCTGGAGGGCTGAGCTGGACCGCACCCCGCGGGGGTTCTTTCTTCTCCTGCCCTGCAAGATCCCGACCCTCGGCCTGCAGTCTCACTGCTCCAGGTGCGGCTCCTGCCTAGGACCGCGGAGGTTGAGGCAGGAGGGTGGCGTGCTCACAGCCAGCCCAAGTCACAAAGAGGGGCACCGTCGTGGCATGCGGCTCACCCTTCACTTCCTGAAAGGAGGCTAGCATGGGGCACGGGAGGGGGGAGTTGGGGAGGCCATCCTCACATGTGATTTGAGTTACCTGCCTGCCCGGGTGAGAGGCCGCCTAGGCACAGCTGTGTCCGAGCTTTCCCCACCCTTCTCCAGGTGCGAGGGCTTCTCCGTGCAGAGGAATGTCTGGCCACTGCCCTCAAGACCCAATCCTTGCCCTTGACCTTGGGATGCTTCCCCACTGATTGATTTTTCATTCGTTGGGATTTCTCCAAGAATGTTTCCCCCCCAAAAAATAAAAGTCCACTCCCTGGCTTGTTTCTCTCTCTCTCTCTCTCTCTCTCTCTCTCTTCTCTCTCTCTCTCTCTCTCTCTCGATTGCATCTTCACTAAACCTGGCTACCACATTCGGTGGCTTTAGGCTGGAGCTGGAGGAGGAGTCCTGGAGCTGATTTTCAAGGTCATTAGAGTCTTGTCTCTCTCATTGAAAACTCCCTAGCGTTTTCTCACTATTCAAACCTTCTTTCCTGAAGCCAGCACGGGTGCCGGGCTAGAGGGGAGGACCCCACTGCCTCCTGTCCCGAGCAGGGGACCAACCGGGCACGCCAAGAGAAGCCAGCCCAGGGTCCAGTCCTGCAGCCTGGAGAACTCAGGGGAGGCTAGGCCAATGCTGTTCTCAGCAAGAAGCCCTAACCCGGATCCAGGCTCCAGGACAGCCTGCCAAGTCCCTGAAGGGCAAAGATGCACACAGCCCTTCTTCCCAGGCCCCTCAGGGCGACCGGAAGGGATGCCCCCAATGGGAGTGCTCCCCTCCCTGTCACCCGCGGCCTTGGGCCGGGGTGGAAACGCCAGGGTTGGGGCCCGGGAGGCAGCCTTCCCTGGGACCCAGAACAGGCCTCTGCTGCCAGGTCAGCCTCATCTCCCCGGGTCGCGATGGTCCTAGGCCTCCGTGGCCTCAGCTGAGCGCCCCACGCCTGGAAAGTCCCCCGAGACCGCGCGGCAGCCCGAGGCGCAGCCAGCCCCCGATTCCAAATCCAGGGACCCACACACCTGTGCCCCCCATGCCAGGACCCTTTCTGCCCCATGGGACATGCCGCACGTCCGTTCCTCAGTGATCCAACCAAGAAGCTGGATGTCGCCATGGGTCCCCCTGTCACCGGGACCGCAAGACGATGAAGCCCTGTGCTTTGGCCGCCCTTCAGCATCACAAATTTCCACCTTAGCTCACCCCTAGGTGCCAAGGCAGTCTACCAGGGCGACGCCGAGCGTGACAGCAGAGAGCGAGGACGTGCCCTTCCTTTGAAGGAGCCTCGTCCTCGGGGCCGGAACCAGAGCGATTCCTGGCAGAGAGGGTGCCTTCGGGTGTGTCCATGGCTAGGTCCTTCTTCAGAGCAGCCAAGGCACAGTTGGTCCAGAGGGCACAGGCACGGGCAGCAGGGGACTCTGCCACTGGGCCCCGGCCCATGTTTCTCGGACCGGTCGAAGCTGGGACCTGTCTTGTCATTCAGAGACCCATGCAAAGGCTCATTTCCCCAGGGCCTGGCGATGGAAGGAGGGAGCCTGCACGCTCCCCTTGAGCCACTGAGGCCTGTGATCCAACAGGGCACCTCAAACATCGAGGGAGGTGACGTCCTGCGTGGGCAAGGCTGGACCAACCAAGCAGGGTCTGCGGGGCGGGGGCGGCTCGTGCTTCCGGGACTAGTGGATGCCCCTTCAGACCGCAGGTGTAGAACCCAGGAGGTCCAAATCCGGATTGGCCCGGGCTGTCTCAGAGCCTGGCCCTGGGGAGGGGTGTGTTTGTGTGTGTGCGCGCGCGCGCGCGTGTGGGGGGGAGGGGGCGGCCAAGCCTGGTTTCTCTCCAGTTTCCCAAAATTGACAGTGAGTGTCCTAGCCTCATGAGGACGAGGAAGGCCTCCCCGGTGCAGCCGGGCTGTGCCGGTGACAGGTCAGCCCTCAGGAGAGCCCCGACTTGCAGGGTGCCCTTTCACATCAGTGGCAAAGTGGGCGGCCAGTCCATTTGGAGCGGTCTCGTGCTGCCCTCGTGTGGACAAGCGGCAGAATGCGCTTTGGAAGGGGCGGCAGCGGAGAACTGCAGAGGGGTTCTGAACTTTTTGCAGGGTTCTGTGAATTACTGGGGACTTCAGGATGAAAAGGGCGACGCGTTTGGAAAGATCAAAGACTCCCATGAGATACTGCAGTCTTCAGGCACCTGATTGAAAGAATCCCCGCGAAGAGAGCAGGAGGAGACCAGACCCCCATCAAGTCTGGGTGTCAACCCCTGGATGTTTGGAGTCCCCCTGCAGCGGGAGGGCTGTGAAGACAAGGGAGCACGAGTGCTCCGAGAAAAGCCCTCTGAGCGCTTACCTGAGCTGCGTGCCGGCACCGTTTGCTTGGTCTCTTCTTCGGGGCTCACGCCTGGAGGGCTGAGCTGGACCGCACCCCGCGGGTGTTCTTTCTTCTCCTGCCCTGCAAGATCCCGACCCTCGGCCTGCAGTCTCACTGCTCCAGGTGCGGCTCCTGCCTAGGACCGCGGAGGTTGAGGCAGGAGGGTGGCGTGCTCACAGCCAGCCCAAGTCACAAAGAGGGGCACCGTCGTGGCATGCGGCTCACCCTTCACTTCCTGAAAGGAGGCTAGCATGGGGTACGGGAGGGGGGAGTTGGGGAGGCCATCCTCACATGTGATTTGAGTTACCTGCCTGCCCGGGTGAGAGGCCGCCTAGGCACAGCTGTGTCCGAGCTTTCCCCACCCTTCTCCAGGTGCGAGGGCTTCTCCGTGCAGAGGAATGTCTGGCCACTGCCCTCAAGACCCAATCCTTGCCCTTGACCTTGGGATGCTTCCCCACTGATTGATTTTTCATTCGATGGGATTTCTCCAAGAATGTTTCCCCCCAAAAAAATAAAAGTCCACTCCCTGGCTTGTTTCTCTCTCTCTCTCTCTCTCTCTCTCTCTCTCTCTCTCTCTCTCTCTCTCGATTGCATCTTCACTAAACCTGGCTACCACATTCGGTGGCTTTAGGCTGGAGCTGGAGGAGGAGTCCTGGAGCTGATTTTCAAGGTCATTAGAGTCTTGTCTCTCTCATTGAAAACTCCCTAGCGTTTTCTCACTATTCAAACCTTCTTTCCTGAAGCCAGCACGGGTGCCGGGCTAGAGGGGAGGACCCCACTGCCTCCTGTCCCGAGCAGGGGACCAACCGGGCACGCCAAGAGAAGCCAGCCCAGGGTCCAGTCCTGCAGCCTGGAGAACTCAGGGGAGGCTAGGCCAATGCTGTTCTCAGCAAGAAGCCCTAACCCGGATCCAGGCTCCAGGACAGCCTGCCAAGTCCCTGAAGGGCAAAGATGCACACAGCCCTTCTTCCCAGGCCCCTCAGGGCGACCGGAAGGGATGCCCCCAATGGGAGTGATCCCCTCCCTGTCACCCGCGGCCTTGGGCCGGGGTGGAAACGCCAGGGTTGGGGCCCGGGAGGCAGCCTTCCCTGGGACCCAGAACAGGCCTCTGCTGCCAGGTCAGCCTCACCTCCCCGGGTCGCGATGGTCCTAGGCCTCCGTGGCCTCAGCTGAGCGCCCCACGCCTGGAAAGTCCCCTGAGACCGCGCGGCAGCCCGAGGCGCAGCCAGCCCCCGATTCCAAATCCAGGGACCCACACACCTGTGCCCCCCATGCCAGGACCCTTTCTGCCCCATGGGACATGCCGCACGTCCGTTCCTCAGTGATCCAACCAAGAAGCTGGATGTCGCCATGGGTCCCCCTGTCACCGGGACCGCAAGACGATGAAGCCCTGTGCTTTGGCCGCCCTTCAGCATCACAAATTTCCACCTTAGCTCACCCCTAGGTGCCAAGGCAGTCTACCAGGGCGACGCCGAGCGTGACAGCAGAGAGCGAGGACGTGCCCTTCCTTTGAAGGAGCCTCGTCCTCGGGGCCGGAACCAGAGCGATTCCTGGCAGAGAGGGTGCCTTCGGGTGTGTCCATGGCTAGGTCCTTCTTCAGAGCAGCCAAGGCACAGTTGGTCCAGAGGGCACAGGCACGGGCAGCAGGGGACTCTTCCACTGGGCCCCGGCCCATGTTTCTCGGACCGGTCGAAGCTGGGACCTGTCTTGTCATTCAGAGACCCATGCAAAGGCTCATTTCCCCAGGGCCTGGCGATGGAAGGAGGGAGCCTGCACGCTCCCCTTGAGCCACTGAGGCCTGTGATCCAACAGGGCACCTCAAACATCGAGGGAGGTGACGTCCTGCGTGGGCAAGGCTGGACCAACCAAGCAGGGTCTGCGGGGCGGGGGCGGCTCGTGCTTCCGGGACTAGTGGATGCCCCTTCAGACCGCAGGTGTTGAACCCAGGAGGTCCAAATCCGGATTGGCCCGGGCTGTCTCAGAGCCTGGCCCTGGGGAGGGGTGTGTTTGTGTGTGTGCGCGCGCGCGCGTGTGGGGGGGAGGGGGCGGCCAAGCCTGGTTTCTCTCCAGTTTCCCAAAATTGACAGTGAGTGTCCTAGCCTCATGAGGACGAGGAAGGCCTCCCCGGTGCAGCCGGGCTGTGCCGGTGACAGGTCAGCCCTCAGGAGAGCCCCGACTTGCAGGGTGCCCTTTCACATCAGTGGCAAAGTGGGCGGCCAGTCCATTTGGAGCGGTCTCGTGCTGCCCTCGTGTGGACAAGCGGCAGAATGCGCTTTGGAAGGGGCGGCAGCGGAGAACTGCAGAGGGGTTCTGAACTTTTTGCAGGGTTCTGTGAATTACTGGGGACTTCAGGATGAAAAGGGCGACGCGTTTGGAAAGATCAAAGACTCCCATGAGATACTGCAGTCTTCAGGCACCTGATTGAAAGAATCCCCGCGAAGAGAGCAGGAGGAGACCAGACCCCCATCAAGTCTGGGTGTCAGCCCCTGGATGTTTGGAGTCCCCCTGCAGCGGGAGGGCTGTGAAGACAAGGGAGCACGAGTGCTCCGAGAAAAGCCCTCTGAGCGCTTACCTGAGCTGCGTGCCGGCACCGTTTGCTTGGTCTCTTCTTCCGGGCTCACGCCTGGAGGGCTGAGCTGGACCGCACCCCGCGGGTGTTCCTTCTTCTCCTGCCCTGCAAGATCCCGACCCTTGGCCTGCAGTCTCACTGCTCCAGGTGCGGCTCCTGCCTAGGACCGCGGAGGTTGAGGCAGGAGGGTGGCGTGCTCACAGCCAGCCCAAGTCACAAAGAGGGGCACCGTCGTGGCATGCGGCTCACCCTTCACTTCCTGAAAGGAGGCTAGCATGGGGTACGGGAGGGGGGAGTTGGGGAGGCCATCCTCACATGTGATTTGAGTTACCTGCCTGCCCGGGTGAGAGGCCGCCTAGGCACAGCTGTGTCCGAGCTTTCCCCACCCTTCTCCAGGTGCGAGGGCTTCTCCGTGCAGAGGAATGTCTGGCCACTGCCCTCAAGACCCAATCCTTGCCCTTGACCTTGGGATGCTTCCCCACTGATTGATTTTTCATTCGATGGGATTTCTCCAAGAATGTTTCCCCCCCAAAAAATAAAAGTCCACTCCCTGGCTTGTTTCTCTCTCTCTCTCTCTCTCTCTCTCTCTCTCTCTCTCTCTCTCTCTCTCGATTGCATCTTCACTAAACCTGGCTACCACATTCGGTGGCTTTAGGCTGGAGCTGGAGGAGGAGTCCTGGAGCTGATTTTCAAGGTCATTAGAGTCTTGTCTCTCTCATTGAAAACTCCCTAGCGTTTTCTCACTATTCAAACCTTCTTTCCTGAAGCCAGCACGGGTGCCGGGCTAGAGGGGAGGACCCCACTGCCTCCTGTCCCGAGCAGGGGACCAACCGGGCACGCCAAGAGAAGCCAGCCCAGGGTCCAGTCCTGCAGCCTGGAGAACTCAGGGGAGGCTAGGCCAATGCTGTTCTCAGCAAGAAGCCCTAACCCGGATCCAGGCTCCAGGACAGCCTGCCAAGTCCCTGAAGGGCAAAGATGCACACAGCCCTTCTTCCCAGGCCCCTCAGGGCGACCGGAAGGGATGCCCCCAATGGGAGTGATCCCCTCCCTGTCACCCGCGGCCTTGGGCCGGGGTGGAAACGCCAGGGTTGGGGCCCGGGAGGCAGCCTTCCCTGGGACCCAGAACAGGCCTCTGCTGCCAGGTCAGCCTCACCTCCCCGGGTCGCGATGGTCCTAGGCCTCCGTGGCCTCAGCTGAGCGCCCCACGCCTGGAAAGTCCCCCGAGACCGCGCGGCAGCCCGAGGCGCAGCCAGCCCCCGATTCCAAATCCAGGGACCCACACACCTGTGCCCCCCATGCCAGGACCCTTTCTGCCCCATGGGACATGCCGCACGTCCGTTCCTCAGTGATCCAACCAAGAAGCTGGATGTCGCCATGGGTCCCCCTGTCACCGGGACCGCAAGACGATGAAGCCCTGTGCTTTGGCCGCCCTTCAGCATCACAAATTTCCACCTTAGCTCACCCCTAGGTGCCAAGGCAGTCTACCAGGGCGACGCCGAGCGTGACAGCAGAGAGCGAGGACGTGCCCTTCCTTTGAAGGAGCCTCGTCCTCGGGGCCGGAACCAGAGCGATTCCTGGCAGAGAGGGTGCCTTCGGGTGTGTCCATGGCTAGGTCCTTCTTCAGAGCAGCCAAGGCACAGTTGGTCCAGAGGGCACAGGCACGGGCAGCAGGGGACTCTGCCACTGGGCCCCGGCCCATGTTTCTCGGACCGGTCGAAGCTGGGACCTGTCTTGTCATTCAGAGACCCATGCAAAGGCTCATTTCCCCAGGGCCTGGCGATGGAAGGAGGGAGCCTGCACGCTCCCCTTGAGCCACTGAGGCCTGTGATCCAACAGGGCACCTCAAACATCGAGGGAGGTGACGTCCTGCGTGGGCAAGGCTGGACCAACCAAGCAGGGTCTGCGGGGCGGGGGCGGCTCGTGCTTCCGGGACTAGTGGATGCCCCTTCAGACCGCAGGTGTAGAACCCAGGAGGTCCAAATCCGGATTGGCCCGGGCTGTCTCAGAGCCTGGCCCTGGGGAGGGGTGTGTTTGTGTGTGCGCGCGCGCGCGTGTGGGGGGGGGAGGGGGCGGCCAAGCCTGGTTTCTCTCCAGTTTCCCAAAATTGACAGTGAGTGTCCTAGCCTCATGAGGACGAGGAAGGCCTCCCCGGTGCAGCCGGGCTGTGCCGGTGACAGGTCAGCCCTCAGGAGAGCCCCGACTTGCAGGGTGCCCTTTCACATCAGTGGCAAAGTGGGCGGCCAGTCCATTTGGAGCGGTCTCGTGCTGCCCTCGTGTGGACAAGCGGCAGAATGCGCTTTGGAAGGGGCGGCAGCGGAGAACTGCAGAGGGGTTCTGAACTTTTTGCAGGGTTCTGTGAATTACTGGGGACTTCAGGATGAAAAGGGCGACGCGTTTGGAAAGATCAAAGACTCCCATGAGATACTGCAGTCTTCAGGCACCTGATTGAAAGAATCCCCGCGAAGAGAGCAGGAGGAGACCAGACCCCCATCAAGTCTGGGTGTCAACCCCTGGATGTTTGGAGTCCCCCTGCAGCGGGAGGGCTGTGAAGACAAGGGAGCACGAGTGCTCCGAGAAAAGCCCTCTGAGCGCTTACCTGAGCTGCGTGCCGGCACCGTTTGCTTGGTCTCTTCTTCGGGGCTCACGCCTGGAGGGCTGAGCTGGACCGCACCCCGCGGGTGTTCTTTCTTCTCCTGCCCTGCAAGATCCCGACCCTCGGCCTGCAGTCTCACTGCTCCAGGTGCGGCTCCTGCCTAGGACCGCGGAGGTTGAGGCAGGAGGGTGGCGTGCTCACAGCCAGCCCAAGTCACAAAGAGGGGCACCGTCGTGGCATGCGGCTCACCCTTCACTTCCTGAAAGGAGGCTAGCATGGGGCACGGGAGGGGGGAGTTGGGGAGGCCATCCTCACATGTGATTTGAGTTACCTGCCTGCCCGGGTGAGAGGCCGCCTAGGCACAGCTGTGTCCGAGCTTTCCCCACCCTTCTCCAGGTGCGAGGGCTTCTCCGTGCAGAGGAATGTCTGGCCACTGCCCTCAAGACCCAATCCTTGCCCTTGACCTTGGGATGCTTCCCCACTGATTGATTTTTCATTCGTTGGGATTTCTCCAAGAATGTTTCCCCCCCAAAAAATAAAAGTCCACTCCCTGGCTTGTTTCTCTCTCTCTCTCTCTCGATTGCATCTTCACTAAACCTGGCTACCACATTCGGTGGCTTTAGGCTGGAGCTGGAGGAGGAGTCCTGGAGCTGATTTTCAAGGTCATTAGAGTCTTGTCTCTCTCATTGAAAACTCCCTAGCGTTTTCTCACTATTCAAACCTTCTTTCCTGAAGCCAGCACGGGTCCCGGGCTAGAGGGGAGGACCCCACTGCCTCCTGTCCCGAGCAGGGGACCAACCGGGCACGCCAAGAGAAGCCAGCCCAGGGTCCAGTCCTGCAGCCTGGAGAACTCAGGGGAGGCTAGGCCAAGGCTGTTCTCAGCAAGAAGCCCTAACCCGGATCCAGGCTCCAGGACAGCCTGCCAAGTCCCTGAAGGGCAAAGATGCACACAGCTCTTCTTCCCAGGCCCCTCAGGGCGACCGGAAGGGATGCCCCCAATGGGAGTGCTCCCTCCCTGTCACCCGCGGCCTTGGGCCGGGGTGGAAACGCCAGGGTTGGGGCCCGGGAGGCAGCCTTCCCTGGGACCCAGAACAGGCCTCTGCTGCCGGGTCAGCCTCACCTCCCCGGGTCGCGATGGTCCTAGGCCTCCGTGGCCTCAGCTGAGCGCCCCACGCCTGGAAAGTCCCCCGAGACCGCGCGGCAGCCCGAGGCGCAGCCAGCCCCCGATTCCAAATCCAGGGACCCACACACCTGTGCCCCCCATGCCAGGACCCTTTCTGCCCCATGGGACATGCCGCACGTCCGTTCCTCAGTGATCCAAGAAGCTGGATGTCACCATGGGTCCCCCTGTCACCGGGACCGCAAGACGATGAAGCCCTGTGCTTTGGCCGCCCTTCAGCATCACAAATTTCCACCTTAGCTCACCCCTAGGTGCCAAGGCAGTCTACCAGGGCGACGCCGAGCGTGACAGCAGAGAGCGAGGACGTGCCCTTCCTTTGAAGGAGCCTCGTCCTCGGGGCCGGAACCAGAGCGATTCCTGGCAGAGAGGGTGCCTTCGGGTGTGTCCGTGGCTAGGTCCTTCTTCAGAGCAGCCAAGGCACAGTTGGTCCAGAGGGCACAGGCACGGGCAGCAGGGGACTCTGCCACTGGGCCCCGGCCCATGTTTCTCGGACCGGTCGAAGCTGGGACCTGTCTTGTCATTCAGAGACCCATGCAAAGGCTCATTTCCCCAGGGCCTGGCGATGGAAGGAGGGAGCCTGCACGCTCCCCTTGAGCCACTGAGGCCTGTGATCCAACAGGGCACCTCAAACATCGAGGGAGGTGACGTCCTGCGTGGGCAAGGCTGGACCAACCAAGCAGGGTCTGCGGGGCGGGGGCGGCTCCTGCTTCCGGGACTAGTGGATGCCCCTTCAGACCGCAGGTGTAGAACCCAGGAGGTCCAAATCCGGATTGGCCCGGGCTGTCTCAGAGCCTGGCCCTGGGGAGGGGTGTGTTTGTGTGTGTGCGCGCGCGTGTGGGGGGGAGG
>NW_027287760.1:0-67396 GCF_047511675.1 Marmota flaviventris | reverse complement strand
TTCTAGGTTGAAGCGTTCGTTTTCAGTAACATTTTGAGTTTTTAGATTTCCCTCTGTTTTCTCCTATATTGATAGATGTAGTTTTAACCCTAAATCAAACACGGTTTTTGCTAGCTGTATGAAACTTCACACAATAAAGTAGTTCTCAGTGCTATCTCTATGCTTTGTTTCCTCGTGAAGTAGCCTGGCTAGAGAAGGGGAAAGTCACTTGCATTTTTAAGCCATTGAATAGTTTCCCGAAAACTACGAGTTTCCTGAAATCTCAGGAAACATTTTTTCATCCAATCTTGCTGATACTGGGCGGGAACGATCAGTTCACAAATCGCACTTCGCCCCCCAAATTTCGTTCTTCTAGGTTGAAGCGTTCGTTTTCAGTAACATTTTGAGTTTTTACATTTCACTCTGTTTTCTCCTATATTGATAGATGTAGTTTTAACCCTAAATCAAACACGGTTTTTGCTAGCTGAGTGAAACTTCACAAAATAAAGTAGTTCTCAGTGCTATCTCTGTGTTTTGTTTCCTCGTGAAGTAGCCTGGGTAGAGAAGGGGAAAATCACTTGCATTTGTAAGCCGTTGAATACTTTCCCCAAAACTACGAGTTTGCTGAAATCTCCGAAAACATTTCTTCACCCAATCTTGCTGATACTTGGCGGTAATGATCAGTACACAAATCCCAGTTGGCCACCCAAATTTCGTTCTTCTAGGTTGAAGCGTTCGTTTTCAGTAACATTTTGAATTTCTAGTTTTCCCTCTGTTTTCTCCTATATTGATAGATGTAGTTTTAACCCTAAATCAAACACGGTTTTTGCTAGCTGTATGAAACTTCACACAATAAAGTAGTTCTCAGTGCTATCTCTATGCTTTGTTTCCTCCTGAAGAGGCCTGGCTAGAGAAGGGGAAAGTCACTTGCATTTGTAAGCCATTGAATAGTTTCCCGAAAACTACGAGTTTCCTGAAATCTCCGAAAACACTTTTTCACCCATTCTTGCTGATACTTGGCGGTAATGATCAGTACACAAATCCCAGTTCGCCACCCAAATTTCGTTCTTCTAGGTTGAAGCGTTCGTTTTCAGTAACATTTTGAGTTTTTACATTTCACTCTCTTTTCTCCTATATAGATAGATGTACTTTTAACCCTAAATCAAACACGGTTTTTGCTAGCTGTATGAAACTTCACACAATAAAGTAGTTCTCAGTGCTATCTCTACGCTTTGTTTGCTCGTGAAGTAGCCTGGCTAGAGAAGGGGAAAGTCACTTGCATTTGTAAGCCGTTGAATAGTTTCCCCAAAACTACGAGTTTCCTGATATCTCAGGAAACATTTTTTCACCCAATCTTGCTGATACTGGGCGGGAACGATCAGTTCACAAATCCCACTTCGACCCCCAAGTTTCGTTCTTCTAGGTTGAATCGTTCGTTTGCAGTAACAGTTGAATATTTAGGTTTCACTCGGTTTTCTGATATATTGATAGATGTAGATAGAACCCTAAATGAAACACGGTTTTTCTAGCTGTTTGAAACTCCACACAATAAAGTGGTTCTCAGTGCTGTCTCTGTGGTTTGTTTCTTCTTGAAGTAGCCTAAGAGGAGACTGGGGAAAAACACTTGCATTTGAAAGCCTTTGACAAGCTTCCAAAGAACTACGAGTTTCCTGAAATCTCCGAAAACATTTTTTCACCCAATCTTGCTGATACTTGGCGGTAAAGATCAGTACACAAATCCCAGTTCGCCACCCAGATTTCGTTCTTCTAGGTTGAAGCGTTCGTTTTCAGTAACATTTTGAGTTTTTACATTTCACTCAGTTTTCTCCTATATTGATAGATGTAGTTTTAACCCTAAATCAAACACGGTTTTTGCTAGCTGAGTGAAACTTCACACAATAAAGTAGTTCTCAGTGCTATCTCTATGCTTTGTTTCCTCGTGAAATAGCCTGGGTAGAGAAGGGGAAAATCACTTGCATTTGTAAGCCGTTGAATAGTTTCCCGAAAACTACGAGTTTCCTGAAATCTCCGAAAACATTTTTTTACCCATTCTTGCTGATACTTGGGGGTAATGATCAGTACACAAATCCCAGTTCGCCACCCAAATTTCGTTCTTCTAGGTTGAAGCGTTCGTTTTCAGTAACATTTTGAATTTTTAGATTTCCCTCTGTTTTCTCCTATATTGATAGATGTAGTTTTAACCCTAAATCAAACACGGTTTTTGCTAGCTGTATGAAACTTCACACAATAAAGTAGTTCTCAGTGCTATCTCTATGCTTTGTTTCCTCGTGAAGTAGCCTGGCTAGAGAAGGGGAAAGTCACTTGCATTTGTAAGCCATTGAATAGTTTCCCGAAAACTACGAGTTTCCTGATATCTCAGGAAACATTTTTTCACCCAATCTTGCTGATACTGGGCGGGAACGATCAGTTCACAAATCCCACTTCACCCCCCAAGTTTCGTTCTTCTAGGTTGAATCGTTCGTTTGCAGTAACAGTTGAATATTTAGGTTTCACTCGGTTTTCTGATATATTGATAGATGTAGATAGAACCCTAAATGAAACACGGTTTTTCTAGCTGTTTGAAACTCCACACAATAAAGTGGTTCTCAGTGC
Source organism: Marmota flaviventris (assembly GCF_047511675.1). Lineage (NCBI taxonomy): Eukaryota > Metazoa > Chordata > Mammalia > Rodentia > Sciuridae > Marmota > Marmota flaviventris. Next base: position 64,804 of record NW_027287760.1, on the reverse strand, counting down.
TGTCTCTGTGGTTTGTTTCTTCTTGAAGTAGCCTAAGAGGAGACTGGGGAAAAACACTTGCATTTGAAAGCCTTTGACAAGCTTCCAAAGAACTACGAGTTTCCTGAAATCTCCGAAAACATTTTTTCACCCATTCTTGCTGATACTTGGCGGTAATGATCAGTACACAAATCACACTTGGCACCCCATATTTCGTTCTTCTAGGTTGAAGCGTTCGTTTTCAGTAACATTTTGAGTTTTTAGATTTCCCTCTGTTTTCTCCTATATTGATAGATGTAGTTTTAACCCTAAATCAAACACGGTTTTTGCTAGCTGTATGAAACTTCACACAATAAAGTAGTTCTCAGTGCTATCTCTATGCTTTGTTTCCTCGTGAAGTAGCCTGGCTAGAGAAGGGGAAAGTCACTTGCATTTTTAAGCCATTGAATAGTTTCCCGAAAACTACGAGTTTCCTGAAATCTCAGGAAACATTTTTTCATCCAATCTTGCTGATACTGGGCGGGAACGATCAGTTCACAAATCGCACTTCGCCCCCCAAATTTCGTTCTTCTAGGTTGAAGCGTTCGTTTTCAGTAACATTTTGAGTTTTTACATTTCACTCTGTTTTCTCCTATATTGATAGATGTAGTTTTAACCCTAAATCAAACACGGTTTTTGCTAGCTGAGTGAAACTTCACAAAATAAAGTAGTTCTCAGTGCTATCTCTGTGCTTTGTTTCCTCGTGAAGTAGCCTGGGTAGAGAAGGGGAAAATCACTTGCATTTGTAAGCCGTTGAATACTTTCCCCAAAACTACGAGTTTGCTGAAATCTCCGAAAACATTTCTTCACCCAATCTTGCTGATACTTGGCGGTAATGATCAGTACACAAATCCCAGTTGGCCACCCAATTTCGTTCTTCTAGGTTGAAGCGTTCGTTTTCAGTAACATTTTGAATTTCTAGTTTTCCCTCTGTTTTCTCCTATATTGATAGATGTAGTTTTAACCCTAAATCAAACACGGTTTTTGCTAGCTGTATGAAACTTCACACAATAAAGTAGTTCTCAGTGCTATCTCTATGCTTTGTTTCCTCCTGAAGAGGCCTGGCTAGAGAAGGGGAAAGTCACTTGCATTTGTAAGCCATTGAATAGTTTCCCGAAAACTACGAGTTTCCTGAAATCTCCGAAAACACTTTTTCACCCATTCTTGCTGATACTTGGCGGTAATGATCAGTACACAAATCCCAGTTCGCCACCCAAATTTCGTTCTTCTAGGTTGAAGCGTTCGTTTTCAGTAACATTTTGAGTTTTTACATTTCACTCTCTTTTCTCCTATATAGATAGATGTACTTTTAACCCTAAATCAAACACGGTTTTTGCTAGCTGTATGAAACTTCACACAATAAAGTAGTTCTCAGTGCTATCTCTACGCTTTGTTTGCTCGTGAAGTAGCCTGGCTAGAGAAGGGGAAAATCACTTGCATTTGTAAGCCGTTGAATAGTTTCCCCAAAACTACGAGTTTCCTGATATCTCAGGAAACATTTTTTCACCCAATCTTGCTGATACTGGGCGGGAACGATCAGTTCACAAATCCCACTTCGACCCCCAAGTTTCGTTCTTCTAGGTTGAATCGTTCGTTTGCAGTAACAGTTGAATATTTAGGTTTCACTCGGTTTTCTGATATATTGATAGATGTAGATAGAACCCTAAATGAAACACGGTTTTTCTAGCTGTTTGAAACTCCACACAATAAAGTGGTTCTCAGTGCTGTCTCTGTGGTTTGTTTCTTCTTGAAGTAGCCTAAGAGGAGACTGGGGAAAAACACTTGCATTTGAAAGCCTTTGACAAGCTTCCAAAGAACTACGAGTTTCCTGAAATCTCCGAAAACATTTTTTCACCCAATCTTGCTGATACTTGGCGGTAAAGATCAGTACACAAATCCCAGTTCGCCACCCAAATTTCGTTCTTCTAGGTTGAAGCGTTCGTTTTCAGTAACATTTTGAGTTTTTACATTTCACTCAGTTTTCTCCTATATTGATAGATGTAGTTTTAACCCTAAATCAAACACGGTTTTTGCTAGCTGAGTGAAACTTCACACAATAAAGTAGTTCTCAGTGCTATCTCTATGCTTTGTTTCCTCGTGAAATAGCCTGGGTAGAGAAGGGGAAAATCACTTGCATTTGTAAGCCGTTGAATAGTTTCCCGAAAACTACGAGTTTCCTGAAATCTCCGAAAACATTTTTTTACCCATTCTTGCTGATACTTGGGGGTAATGATCAGTACACAAATCCCAGTTCGCCACCCAAATTTCGTTCTTCTAGGTTGAAGCGTTCGTTTTCAGTAACATTTTGAATTTTTAGATTTCCCTCTGTTTTCTCCTATATTGATAGATGTAGTTTTAACCCTAAATCAAACACGGTTTTTGCTAGCTGTATGAAACTTCACACAATAAAGTAGTTCTCAGTGCTATCTCTATGCTTTGTTTCCTCGTGAAGTAGCCTGGCTAGAGAAGGGGAAAGTCACTTGCATTTGTAAGCCATTGAATAGTTTCCCGAAAACTACGAGTTTCCTGATATCTCAGGAAACATTTTTTCACCCAATCTTGCTGATACTGGGCGGGAACGATCAGTTCACAAATCCCACTTCACCCCCCAAGTTTCGTTCTTCTAGGTTGAATCGTTCGTTTGCAGTAACAGTTGAATATTTAGGTTTCACTCGGTTTTCTGATATATTGATAGATGTAGATAGAACCCTAAATGAAACACGGTTTTTCTAGCTGTTTGAAACTCCACACAATAAAGTGGTTCTCAGTGCTGTCTCTGTGGTTTGTTTCTTCTTGAAGTAGCCTAAGAGGAGACTGGGGAAAAACACTTGCATTTGAAAGCCTTTGACAAGCTTCCAAAGAACTACGAGTTTCCTGAAATCTCCGAAAACATTTTTTCACCCATTCTTGCTGATACTTGGCGGTAATGATCAGTACACAAATCACACTTGGCACCCCATATTTCGTTCTTCTAGGTTGAAGCGTTCGTTTTCAGTAACATTTTGAGTTTTTAGATTTCCCTCTGTTTTCTCCTATATTGATAGATGTAGTTTTAACCCTAAATCAAACACGGTTTTTGCTAGCTGTATGAAACTTCACACAATAAAGTAGTTCTCAGTGCTATCTCTATGCTTTGTTTCCTCGTGAAGTAGCCTGGCTAGAGAAGGGGAAAGTCACTTGCATTTTTAAGCCATTGAATAGTTTCCCGAAAACTACGAGTTTCCTGAAATCTCAGGAAACATTTTTTCATCCAATCTTGCTGATACTGGGCGGGAACGATCAGTTCACAAATCGCACTTCGCCCCCCAAATTTCGTTCTTCTAGGTTGAAGCGTTCGTTTTCAGTAACATTTTGAGTTTTTACATTTCACTCTGTTTTCTCCTATATTGATAGATGTAGTTTTAACCCTAAATCAAACACGGTTTTTGCTAGCTGAGTGAAACTTCACAAAATAAAGTAGTTCTCAGTGCTATCTCTGTGTTTTGTTTCCTCGTGAAGTAGCCTGGGTAGAGAAGGGGAAAATCACTTGCATTTGTAAGCCGTTGAATACTTTCCCCAAAACTACGAGTTTGCTGAAATCTCCGAAAACATTTCTTCACCCAATCTTGCTGATACTTGGCGGTAATGATCAGTACACAAATCCCAGTTGGCCACCCAAATTTCGTTCTTCTAGGTTGAAGCGTTCGTTTTCAGTAACATTTTGAATTTCTAGTTTTCCCTCTGTTTTCTCCTATATTGATAGATGTAGTTTTAACCCTAAATCAAACACGGTTTTTGCTAGCTGTATGAAACTTCACACAATAAAGTAGTTCTCAGTGCTATCTCTATGCTTTGTTTCCTCCTGAAGAGGCCTGGCTAGAGAAGGGGAAAGTCACTTGCATTTGTAAGCCATTGAATAGTTTCCCGAAAACTACGAGTTTCCTGAAATCTCCGAAAACACTTTTTCACCCATTCTTGCTGATACTTGGCGGTAATGATCAGTACACAAATCCCAGTTCGCCACCCAAATTTCGTTCTTCTAGGTTGAAGCGTTCGTTTTCAGTAACATTTTGAGTTTTTACATTTCACTCTCTTTTCTCCTATATAGATAGATGTACTTTTAACCCTAAATCAAACACGGTTTTTGCTAGCTGTATGAAACTTCACACAATAAAGTAGTTCTCAGTGCTATCTCTACGCTTTGTTTGCTCGTGAAGTAGCCTGGCTAGAGAAGGGGAAAGTCACTTGCATTTGTAAGCCGTTGAATAGTTTCCCCAAAACTACGAGTTTCCTGATATCTCAGGAAACATTTTTTCACCCAATCTTGCTGATACTGGGCGGGAACGATCAGTTCACAAATCCCACTTCGACCCCCAAGTTTCGTTCTTCTAGGTTGAATCGTTCGTTTGCAGTAACAGTTGAATATTTAGGTTTCACTCGGTTTTCTGATATATTGATAGATGTAGATAGAACCCTAAATGAAACACGGTTTTTCTAGCTGTTTGAAACTCCACACAATAAAGTGGTTCTCAGTGCTGTCTCTGTGGTTTGTTTCTTCTTGAAGTAGCCTAAGAGGAGACTGGGGAAAAACACTTGCATTTGAAAGCCTTTGACAAGCTTCCAAAGAACTACGAGTTTCCTGAAATCTCCGAAAACATTTTTTCACCCAATCTTGCTGATACTTGGCGGTAAAGATCAGTACACAAATCCCAGTTCGCCACCCAAATTTCGTTCTTCTAGGTTGAAGCGTTCGTTTTCAGTAACATTTTGAGTTTTTACATTTCACTCAGTTTTCTCCTATATTGATAGATGTAGTTTTAACCCTAAATCAAACACGGTTTTTGCTAGCTGAGTGAAACTTCACACAATAAAGTAGTTCTCAGTGCTATCTCTATGCTTTGTTTCCTCGTGAAATAGCCTGGGTAGAGAAGGGGAAAATCACTTGCATTTGTAAGCCGTTGAATAGTTTCCCGAAAACTACGAGTTTCCTGAAATCTCCGAAAACATTTTTTTACCCATTCTTGCTGATACTTGGGGGTAATGATCAGTACACAAATCCCAGTTCGCCACCCAAATTTCGTTCTTCTAGGTTGAAGCGTTCGTTTTCAGTAACATTTTGAATTTTTAGATTTCCCTCTGTTTTCTCCTATATTGATAGATGTAGTTTTAACCCTAAATCAAACACGGTTTTTGCTAGCTGTATGAAACTTCACACAATAAAGTAGTTCTCAGTGCTATCTCTACGCTTTGTTTCCTCGTGAAGTAGCCTGGCTAGAGAAGGGGAAAGTCACTTGCATTTGTAAGCCATTGAATAGTTTCCCGAAAACTACGAGTTTCCTGAAATCTCCGAAAACATTTTTTTACCCATTCTTGCTGATACTTGGCGGTAATGATCAGTACACAAATCCCAGTTCGCCACCCAAATTTCGTTCTTCTAGGTTGAAGCGTTCGTTTTCAGTAACATTTTGAATTTTTAGATTTTCCTCTGTTTTCTCCTATATTGATAGATGTAGTTTTAACCCTAAAACAAACACGGTTTTTGCTAGCTGTATGAAACTTCACACAATAAAGTAGTTCTCAGTGCTATCTCTATGCTTTGTTTCCTCGTGAAGTAGCCTGGCTAGAGAAGGGGAAAGTCACTTGCATTTGTAAGCCATTGAATAGTTTCCCGAAAACTACGAGTTTCCTGATATCTCAGGAAACATTTTTTCACCCAATCTTGCTGATACTGGGCGGGAACGATCAGTTCACAAATCCCACTTCACCCCCCAAGTTTCGTTCTTCTAGGTTGAATCGTTCGTTTGCAGTAACAGTTGAATATTTAGGTTTCACTCGGTTTTCTGATATATTGATAGATGTAGATAGAACCCTAAATGAAACACGGTTTTTCTAGCTGTTTGAAACTCCACACAATAAAGTGGTTCTCAGTGCTGTCTCTGTGGTTTGTTTCTTCTTGAAGTAGCCTAAGAGGAGACTGGGGAAAAACACTTGCATTTGAAAGCCTTTGACAAGCTTCCAAAGAACTACGAGTTTCCTGAAATCTCCGAAAACATTTTTTCACCCATTCTTGCTGATACTTGGCGGTAATGATCAGTACACAAATCACACTTGGCACCCCATATTTCGTTCTTCTAGGTTGAAGCGTTCGTTTTCAGTAACATTTTGAGTTTTTAGATTTCCCTCTGTTTTCTCCTATATTGATAGATGTAGTTTTAACCCTAAATCAAACACGGTTTTTGCTAGCTGTATGAAACTTCACACAATAAAGTAGTTCTCAGTGCTATCTCTATGCTTTGTTTCCTCGTGAAGTAGCCTGGCTAGAGAAGGGGAAAGTCACTTGCATTTTTAAGCCATTGAATAGTTTCCCGAAAACTACGAGTTTCCTGAAATCTCAGGAAACATTTTTTCATCCAATCTTGCTGATACTGGGCGGGAACGATCAGTTCACAAATCGCACTTCGCCCCCCAAATTTCGTTCTTCTAGGTTGAAGCGTTCGTTTTCAGTAACATTTTGAGTTTTTACATTTCACTCTGTTTTCTCCTATATTGATAGATGTAGTTTTAACCCTAAATCAAACACGGTTTTTGCTAGCTGAGTGAAACTTCACAAAATAAAGTAGTTCTCAGTGCTATCTCTGTGCTTTGTTTCCTCGTGAAGTAGCCTGGGTAGAGAAGGGGAAAATCACTTGCATTTGTAAGCCGTTGAATACTTTCCCCAAAACTACGAGTTTGCTGAAATCTCCGAAAACATTTCTTCACCCAATCTTGCTGATACTTGGCGGTAATGATCAGTACACAAATCCCAGTTGGCCACCCAAATTTCGTTCTTCTAGGTTGAAGCGTTCGTTTTCAGTAACATTTTGAATTTCTAGTTTTCCCTCTGTTTTCTCCTATATTGATAGATGTAGTTTTAACCCTAAATCAAACACGGTTTTTGCTAGCTGTATGAAACTTCACACAATAAAGTAGTTCTCAGTGCTATCTCTATGCTTTGTTTCCTCCTGAAGAGGCCTGGCTAGAGAAGGGGAAAGTCACTTGCATTTGTAAGCCATTGAATAGTTTCCCGAAAACTACGAGTTTCCTGAAATCTCCGAAAACACTTTTTCACCCATTCTTGCTGATACTTGGCGGTAATGATCAGTACACAAATCCCAGTTCGCCACCCAAATTTCGTTCTTCTAGGTTGAAGCGTTCGTTTTCAGTAACATTTTGAGTTTTTACATTTCACTCTCTTTTCTCCTATATAGATAGATGTACTTTTAACCCTAAATCAAACACGGTTTTTGCTAGCTGTATGAAACTTCACACAATAAAGTAGTTCTCAGTGCTATCTCTACGCTTTGTTTGCTCGTGAAGTAGCCTGGCTAGAGAAGGGGAAAATCACTTGCATTTGTAAGCCGTTGAATAGTTTCCCCAAAACTACGAGTTTCCTGATATCTCAGGAAACATTTTTTCACCCAATCTTGCTGATACTGGGCGGGAACGATCAGTTCACAAATCCCACTTCGACCCCCAAGTTTCGTTCTTCTAGGTTGAATCGTTCGTTTGCAGTAACAGTTGAATATTTAGGTTTCACTCGGTTTTCTGATATATTGATAGATGTAGATAGAACCCTAAATGAAACACGGTTTTTCTAGCTGTTTGAAACTCCACACAATAAAGTGGTTCTCAGTGCTGTCTCTGTGGTTTGTTTCTTCTTGAAGTAGCCTAAGAGGAGACTGGGGAAAAACACTTGCATTTGAAAGCCTTTGACAAGCTTCCAAAGAACTACGAGTTTCCTGAAATCTCCGAAAACATTTTTTCACCCAATCTTGCTGATACTTGGCGGTAAAGATCAGTACACAAATCCCAGTTCGCCACCCAAATTTCGTTCTTCTAGGTTGAAGCGTTCGTTTTCAGTAACATTTTGAGTTTTTACATTTCACTCAGTTTTCTCCTATATTGATAGATGTAGTTTTAACCCTAAATCAAACACGGTTTTTGCTAGCTGAGTGAAACTTCACACAATAAAGTAGTTCTCAGTGCTATCTCTATGCTTTGTTTCCTCGTGAAATAGCCTGGGTAGAGAAGGGGAAAATCACTTGCATTTGTAAGCCGTTGAATAGTTTCCCGAAAACTACGAGTTTCCTGAAATCTCCGAAAACATTTTTTTACCCATTCTTGCTGATACTTGGGGGTAATGATCAGTACACAAATCCCAGTTCGCCACCCAAATTTCGTTCTTCTAGGTTGAAGCGTTCGTTTTCAGTAACATTTTGAATTTTTAGATTTCCCTCTGTTTTCTCCTATATTGATAGATGTAGTTTTAACCCTAAATCAAACACGGTTTTTGCTAGCTGTATGAAACTTCACACAATAAAGTAGTTCTCAGTGCTATCTCTATGCTTTGTTTCCTCGTGAAGTAGCCTGGCTAGAGAAGGGGAAAGTCACTTGCATTTGTAAGCCATTGAATAGTTTCCCGAAAACTACGAGTTTCCTGATATCTCAGGAAACATTTTTTCACCCAATCTTGCTGATACTGGGCGGGAACGATCAGTTCACAAATCCCACTTCACCCCCCAAGTTTCGTTCTTCTAGGTTGAATCGTTCGTTTGCAGTAACAGTTGAATATTTAGGTTTCACTCGGTTTTCTGATATATTGATAGATGTAGATAGAACCCTAAATGAAACACGGTTTTTCTAGCTGTTTGAAACTCCACACAATAAAGTGGTTCTCAGTGCTGTCTCTGTGGTTTGTTTCTTCTTGAAGTAGCCTAAGAGGAGACTGGGGAAAAACACTTGCATTTGAAAGCCTTTGACAAGCTTCCAAAGAACTACGAGTTTCCTGAAATCTCCGAAAACATTTTTTCACCCATTCTTGCTGATACTTGGCGGTAATGATCAGTACACAAATCACACTTGGCACCCCATATTTCGTTCTTCTAGGTTGAAGCGTTCGTTTTCAGTAACATTTTGAGTTTTTAGATTTCCCTCTGTTTTCTCCTATATTGATAGATGTAGTTTTAACCCTAAATCAAACACGGTTTTTGCTAGCTGTATGAAACTTCACACAATAAAGTAGTTCTCAGTGCTATCTCTATGCTTTGTTTCCTCGTGAAGTAGCCTGGCTAGAGAAGGGGAAAGTCACTTGCATTTTTAAGCCATTGAATAGTTTCCCGAAAACTACGAGTTTCCTGAAATCTCAGGAAACATTTTTTCATCCAATCTTGCTGATACTGGGCGGGAACGATCAGTTCACAAATCGCACTTCGCCCCCCAAATTTCGTTCTTCTAGGTTGAAGCGTTCGTTTTCAGTAACATTTTGAGTTTTTACATTTCACTCTGTTTTCTCCTATATTGATAGATGTAGTTTTAACCCTAAATCAAACACGGTTTTTGCTAGCTGAGTGAAACTTCACAAAATAAAGTAGTTCTCAGTGCTATCTCTGTGTTTTGTTTCCTCGTGAAGTAGCCTGGGTAGAGAAGGGGAAAATCACTTGCATTTGTAAGCCGTTGAATACTTTCCCCAAAACTACGAGTTTGCTGAAATCTCCGAAAACATTTCTTCACCCAATCTTGCTGATACTTGGCGGTAATGATCAGTACACAAATCCCAGTTGGCCACCCAAATTTCGTTCTTCTAGGTTGAAGCGTTCGTTTTCAGTAACATTTTGAATTTCTAGTTTTCCCTCTGTTTTCTCCTATATTGATAGATGTAGTTTTAACCCTAAATCAAACACGGTTTTTGCTAGCTGTATGAAACTTCACACAATAAAGTAGTTCTCAGTGCTATCTCTATGCTTTGTTTCCTCCTGAAGAGGCCTGGCTAGAGAAGGGGAAAGTCACTTGCATTTGTAAGCCATTGAATAGTTTCCCGAAAACTACGAGTTTCCTGAAATCTCCGAAAACACTTTTTCACCCATTCTTGCTGATACTTGGCGGTAATGATCAGTACACAAATCCCAGTTCGCCACCCAAATTTCGTTCTTCTAGGTTGAAGCGTTCGTTTTCAGTAACATTTTGAGTTTTTACATTTCACTCTCTTTTCTCCTATATAGATAGATGTACTTTTAACCCTAAATCAAACACGGTTTTTGCTAGCTGTATGAAACTTCACACAATAAAGTAGTTCTCAGTGCTATCTCTACGCTTTGTTTGCTCGTGAAGTAGCCTGGCTAGAGAAGGGGAAAATCACTTGCATTTGTAAGCCGTTGAATAGTTTCCCCAAAACTACGAGTTTCCTGATATCTCAGGAAACATTTTTTCACCCAATCTTGCTGATACTGGGCGGGAACGATCAGTTCACAAATCCCACTTCGACCCCCAAGTTTCGTTCTTCTAGGTTGAATCGTTCGTTTGCAGTAACAGTTGAATATTTAGGTTTCACTCGGTTTTCTGATATATTGATAGATGTAGATAGAACCCTAAATGAAACACGGTTTTTCTAGCTGTTTGAAACTCCACACAATAAAGTGGTTCTCAGTGCTGTCTCTGTGGTTTGTTTCTTCTTGAAGTAGCCTAAGAGGAGACTGGGGAAAAACACTTGCATTTGAAAGCCTTTGACAAGCTTCCAAAGAACTACGAGTTTCCTGAAATCTCCGAAAACATTTTTTCACCCAATCTTGCTGATACTTGGCGGTAAAGATCAGTACACAAATCCCAGTTCGCCACCCAAATTTCGTTCTTCTAGGTTGAAGCGTTCGTTTTCAGTAACATTTTGAGTTTTTACATTTCACTCAGTTTTCTCCTATATTGATAGATGTAGTTTTAACCCTAAATCAAACACGGTTTTTGCTAGCTGAGTGAAACTTCACACAATAAAGTAGTTCTCAGTGCTATCTCTATGCTTTGTTTCCTCGTGAAATAGCCTGGGTAGAGAAGGGGAAAATCACTTGCATTTGTAAGCCGTTGAATAGTTTCCCGAAAACTACGAGTTTTCCTGAAATCTCCGAAAACATTTTTTTACCCATTCTTGCTGATACTTGGGGGTAATGATCAGTACACAAATCCCAGTTCGCCACCCAAATTTCGTTCTTCTAGGTTGAAGCGTTCGTTTTCAGTAACATTTTGAATTTTTAGATTTCCCTCTGTTTTCTCCTATATTGATAGATGTAGTTTTAACCCTAAATCAAACACGGTTTTTGCTAGCTGTATGAAACTTCACACAATAAAGTAGTTCTCAGTGCTATCTCTATGCTTTGTTTCCTCGTGAAGTAGCCTGGCTAGAGAAGGGGAAAGTCACTTGCATTTGTAAGCCATTGAATAGTTTCCCGAAAACTACGAGTTTCCTGATATCTCAGGAAACATTTTTTCACCCAATCTTGCTGATACTGGGCGGGAACGATCAGTTCACAAATCCCACTTCACCCCCCAAGTTTCGTTCTTCTAGGTTGAATCGTTCGTTTGCAGTAACAGTTGAATATTTAGGTTTCACTCGGTTTTCTGATATATTGATAGATGTAGATAGAACCCTAAATGAAACACGGTTTTTCTAGCTGTTTGAAACTCCACACAATAAAGTGGTTCTCAGTGCTGTCTCTGTGGTTTGTTTCTTCTTGAAGTAGCCTAAGAGGAGACTGGGGAAAAACACTTGCATTTGAAAGCCTTTGACAAGCTTCCAAAGAACTACGAGTTTCCTGAAATCTCCGAAAACATTTTTTCACCCATTCTTGCTGATACTTGGCGGTAATGATCAGTACACAAATCACACTTGGCACCCCATATTTCGTTCTTCTAGGTTGAAGCGTTCGTTTTCAGTAACATTTTGAGTTTTTAGATTTCCCTCTGTTTTCTCCTATATTGATAGATGTAGTTTTAACCCTAAATCAAACACGGTTTTTGCTAGCTGTATGAAACTTCACACAATAAAGTAGTTCTCAGTGCTATCTCTATGCTTTGTTTCCTCGTGAAGTAGCCTGGCTAGAGAAGGGGAAAGTCACTTGCATTTTTAAGCCATTGAATAGTTTCCCGAAAACTACGAGTTTCCTGAAATCTCAGGAAACATTTTTTCATCCAATCTTGCTGATACTGGGCGGGAACGATCAGTTCACAAATCGCACTTCGCCCCCCAAATTTCGTTCTTCTAGGTTGAAGCGTTCGTTTTCAGTAACATTTTGAGTTTTTACATTTCACTCTGTTTTCTCCTATATTGATAGATGTAGTTTTAACCCTAAATCAAACACGGTTTTTGCTAGCTGAGTGAAACTTCACAAAATAAAGTAGTTCTCAGTGCTATCTCTGTGTTTTGTTTCCTCGTGAAGTAGCCTGGGTAGAGAAGGGGAAAATCACTTGCATCTGTAAGCCGTTGAATACTTTCCCCAAAACTACGAGTTTGCTGAAATCTCCGAAAACATTTCTTCACCCAATCTTGCTGATACTTGGCGGTAATGATCAGTACACAAATCCCAGTTGGCCACCCAAATTTCGTTCTTCTAGGTTGAAGCGTTCGTTTTCAGTAACATTTTGAATTTCTAGTTTTCCCTCTGTTTTCTCCTATATTGATAGATGTAGTTTTAACCCTAAATCAAACACGGTTTTTGCTAGCTGTATGAAACTTCACACAATAAAGTAGTTCTCAGTGCTATCTCTATGCTTTGTTTCCTCCTGAAGAGGCCTGGCTAGAGAAGGGGAAAGTCACTTGCATTTGTAAGCCATTGAATAGTTTCCCGAAAACTACGAGTTTCCTGAAATCTCCGAAAACACTTTTTCACCCATTCTTGCTGATACTTGGCGGTAATGATCAGTACACAAATCCCAGTTCGCCACCCAAATTTCGTTCTTCTAGGTTGAAGCGTTCGTTTTCAGTAACATTTTGAGTTTTTACATTTCACTCTCTTTTCTCCTATATAGATAGATGTACTTTTAACCCTAAATCAAACACGGTTTTTGCTAGCTGTATGAAACTTCACACAATAAAGTAGTTCTCAGTGCTATCTCTACGCTTTGTTTGCTCGTGAAGTAGCCTGGCTAGAGAAGGGGAAAATCACTTGCATTTGTAAGCCGTTGAATAGTTTCCCCAAAACTACGAGTTTCCTGATATCTCAGGAAACATTTTTTCACCCAATCTTGCTGATACTGGGCGGGAACGATCAGTTCACAAATCCCACTTCGACCCCCAAGTTTCGTTCTTCTAGGTTGAATCGTTCGTTTGCAGTAACAGTTGAATATTTAGGTTTCACTCGGTTTTCTGATATATTGATAGATGTAGATAGAACCCTAAATGAAACACGGTTTTTCTAGCTGTTTGAAACTCCACACAATAAAGTGGTTCTCAGTGCTGTCTCTGTGGTTTGTTTCTTCTTGAAGTAGCCTAAGAGGAGACTGGGGAAAAACACTTGCATTTGAAAGCCTTTGACAAGCTTCCAAAGAACTACGAGTTTCCTGAAATCTCCGAAAACATTTTTTCACCCAATCTTGCTGATACTTGGCGGTAAAGATCAGTACACAAATCCCAGTTCGCCACCCAAATTTCGTTCTTCTAGGTTGAAGCGTTCGTTTTCAGTAACATTTTGAGTTTTTACATTTCACTCAGTTTTCTCCTATATTGATAGATGTAGTTTTAACCCTAAATCAAACACGGTTTTTGCTAGCTGAGTGAAACTTCACACAATAAAGTAGTTCTCAGTGCTATCTCTATGCTTTGTTTCCTCGTGAAATAGCCTGGGTAGAGAAGGGGAAAATCACTTGCATTTGTAAGCCGTTGAATAGTTTCCCGAAAACTACGAGTTTCCTGAAATCTCCGAAAACATTTTTTTACCCATTCTTGCTGATACTTGGGGGTAATGATCAGTACACAAATCCCAGTTCGCCACCCAAATTTCGTTCTTCTAGGTTGAAGCGTTCGTTTTCAGTAACATTTTGAATTTTTAGATTTCCCTCTGTTTTCTCCTATATTGATAGATGTAGTTTTAACCCTAAATCAAACACGGTTTTTGCTAGCTGTATGAAACTTCACACAATAAAGTAGTTCTCAGTGCTATCTCTACGCTTTGTTTCCTCGTGAAGTAGCCTGGCTAGAGAAGGGGAAAGTCACTTGCATTTGTAAGCCATTGAATAGTTTCCCGAAAACTACGAGTTTCCTGAAATCTCCGAAAACATTTTTTTACCCATTCTTGCTGATACTTGGCGGTAATGATCAGTACACAAATCCCAGTTCGCCACCCAAATTTCGTTCTTCTAGGTTGAAGCGTTCGTTTTCAGTAACATTTTGAATTTTTAGATTTTCCTCTGTTTTCTCCTATATTGATAGATGTAGTTTTAACCCTAAAACAAACACGGTTTTTGCTAGCTGTATGAAACTTCACACAATAAAGTAGTTCTCAGTGCTATCTCTATGCTTTGTTTCCTCGTGAAGTAGCCTGGCTAGAGAAGGGGAAAGTCACTTGCATTTGTAAGCCATTGAATAGTTTCCCGAAAACTACGAGTTTCCTGATATCTCAGGAAACATTTTTTCACCCAATCTTGCTGATACTGGGCGGGAACGATCAGTTCACAAATCCCACTTCGCCCCCCAAGTTTCGTTCTTCTAGGTTGAATCGTTCGTTTGCAGTAACAGTTGAATATTTAGGTTTCACTCGGTTTTCTGATATATTGATAGATGTAGATAGAACCCTAAATGAAACACGGTTTTTCTAGCTGTTTGAAACTCCACACAATAAAGTGGTTCTCAGTGCTGTCTCTGTGGTTTGTTTCTTCTTGAAGTAGCCTAAGAGGAGACTGGGGAAAAACACTTGCATTTGAAAGCCTTTGACAAGCTTCCAAAGAACTACGAGTTTCCTGAAATCTCCGAAAACATTTTTTCACCCATTCTTGCTGATACTTGGCGGTAATGATCAGTACACAAATCACACTTGGCACCCCATATTTCGTTCTTCTAGGTTGAAGCGTTCGTTTTCAGTAACATTTTGAGTTTTTAGATTTCCCTCTGTTTTCTCCTATATTGATAGATGTAGTTTTAACCCTAAATCAAACACGGTTTTTGCTAGCTGAGTGAAACTTCACACAATAAAGTAGTTCTCAGTGCTATCTCTATGCTTTGTTTCCTCGTGAAGTAGCCTGGCTAGAGAAGGGGAAAGTCACTTGCATTTTTAAGCCATTGAATAGTTTCCCGAAAACTACGAGTTTCCTGAAATCTCAGGAAACATTTTTTCACCCAATCTTGCTGATACTGGGCGGGAACGATCAGTTCACAAATCGCACTTCGCCCCCCAAATTTCGTTCTTCTAGGTTGAAGCGTTCGTTTTCAGTAACATTTTGAGTTTTTACATTTCACTCTGTTTTCTCCTATATTGATAGATGTAGTTTTAACCCTAAATCAAACACGGTTTTTGCTAGCTGAGTGAAACTTCACACAATAAAGTAGTTCTCAGTGCTATCTCTATGCTTTGTTTCCTCGTGAAATAGCCTGGGTAGAGAAGGGGAAAATCACTTGCATTTGTAAGCCATTGAATAGTTTCCCGAAAACTACGAGTTTCATGAAATCTCCGAAAACATTTTTTCACCCATTCTTGCTGATACTTGGCGGTAATGATCAGTACACAAATCACACTTGGCCCCCCAAATTTCGTTCTTCTAGGTTGAAGCGTTCGTTTTCAGTAACATTTTGAGTTTTTACATTTCACTCTCTTTTCTCCTATATTGATAGATGTAGTTTTAACCCTAAATCAAACACGGTTTTTGCTAGCTGTATGAAACTTCACACAATAAAGTAGTTCTCAGTGCTATCTCTATGCTTTGTTTGCTCGTGAAGTAGCCTGGCTAGAGAAGGGGAAAATCACTTGCATTTGTAAGCCGTTGAATAGTTTCCCCAAAACTACGAGTTTCCTGATATCTCAGGAAACATTTTTGCACCCAATCTTGCTGACACTGGGCGGGAACGATCAGTTCACAAATCCCACTTCGCCCCCCAAATTTCGTTCTTCTAGGTTGAATCGTTCGTTTTCAGTAACAGTTGAATATTTAGGTTTCACTCGGTTTTCTGATATATTGATAGATGTAGATGGAACCCTAAATGAAACACGGTTTTTGCTAGCTGTTTGAAACTCCACACAATAAAGTGGTTCTCAGTGCTGTCTCTGTGCTTTGTTTCTTCTTGAAGTAGCCTAAGAGCAGACTGGGGAAAAACACTTGCATTTGAAAGCCTTTGACAAGCTTCCAAAGAACTACGAGTTTCCTGAAATCTCCGAAAACATTTTTTCACCCATTCTTGCTGATACTTGGCGGTAATGATCAGTACACAAATCACACTTGGCCCCCCAAATTTCGTTCTTCTAGGTTGAAGCGTTCGTTTTCAGTAACATTTTGAGTTTTTAGATTTCCCTCTGTTTTCTCCTATATTGATAGATGTAGTTTTAACCCTAAATCAAACACGGTTTTTGCTAGCTGAGTGAAACTTCACACAATAAAGTAGTTCTCAGTGCTATCTCTGTGCTTTGTTTCCTCGTGAAGTAGCCTGGGTAGAGAAGGGGAAAATCACTTGCATTTGTAAGCCGTTGAATACTTTCCCCAAAACTACGAGTTTGCTGAAATCTCCGAAAACATTTCTTCACCCAATCTTGCTGATACTTGGCGGTAATGATCAGTACACAAATCCCAGTTGGCCACCCAAATTTCGTTCTTCTAGGTTGAAGCGTTCGTTTTCAGTAACATTTTGAATTTCTAGATTTCCCTCTGTTTTCTCCTATATTGATAGATGTAGTTTTAACCCTAAAACAAACACGGTTTTTGCTAGCTGTATGAAACTTCACACAATAAAGTAGTTCTCAGTGCTATCTCTATGCTTTGTTTCCTCCTGAAGCAGCCTGGCTAGAGAAGGGGAAAGTCACTTGCATTTGTAAGCCATTGAATAGTTTCCCGAAAACTACGAGTTTCCTGAAATCTCCGAAAACACTTTTTCACCCATTCTTGCTGATACTTGGCGGTAATGATCAGTACACAAATCACACTTGGCCCCCCAAATTTCGTTCTTCTAGGTTGAAGCGTTCGTTTTCAGTAACATTTTGAGTTTTTACATTTCACTCTCTTTTCTCCTATATAGATAGATGTACTTTTAACCCTAAATCAAACACGGTTTTTGCTAGCTGAGTGAAACTTCACACAATAAAGTAGTTCTCAGTGCTATCTCTATGCTTTGTTTCCTCGTGAAATAGCCTGGGTAGAGAAGGGAAAATCACTTGCATTTGTAAGCCATTGAATAGTTTCCCGAAAACTACGAGTTTCATGAAATCTCCGAAAACATTTTTTCACCCATTCTTGCTGATACTTGGCGGTAATGATCAGTACACAAATCACACTTGGCCCCCCAAATTTCGTTCTTCTAGGTTGAAGCGTTCGTTTTCAGTAACATTTTGAGTTTTTTACATTTCACTCTCTTTTCTCCTATATTGATAGATGTAGTTTTAACCCTAAATCAAACACGGTTTTTGCTAGCTGTATGAAACTTCACACAATAAAGTAGTTCTCAGTGCTATCTCTATGCTTTGTTTGCTCGTGAAGTAGCCTGGCTAGAGAAGGGGAAAATCACTTGCATTTGTAAGCCGTTGAATAGTTTCCCCAAAACTACGAGTTTCCTGATATCTCAGGAAACATTTTTGCACCCAATCTTGCTGACACTGGGCGGGAACGATCAGTTCACAAATCCCACTTCGCCCCCCAAATTTCGTTCTTCTAGGTTGAATCGTTCGTTTTCAGTAACAGTTGAATATTTAGGTTTCACTCGGTTTTCTGATATATTGATAGATGTAGATGGAACCCTAAATGAAACACGGTTTTTGCTAGCTGTTTGAAACTCCACACAATAAAGTGGTTCTCAGTGCTGTCTCTGTGCTTTGTTTCTTCTTGAAGTAGCCTAAGAGCAGACTGGGGAAAAACACTTGCATTTGAAAGCCTTTGACAAGCTTCCAAAGAACTACGAGTTTCCTGAAATCTCCGAAAACATTTTTTCACCCATTCTTGCTGATACTTGGCGGTAATGATCAGTACACAAATCACACTTGGCCCCCCAAATTTCGTTCTTCTAGGTTGAAGCGTTCGTTTTCAGTAACATTTTGAGTTTTTAGATTTCCCTCTGTTTTCTCCTATATTGATAGATGTAGTTTTAACCCTAAATCAAACACGGTTTTTGCTAGCTGAGTGAAACTTCACACAATAAAGTAGTTCTCAGTGCTATCTCTGTGCTTTGTTTCCTCGTGAAGTAGCCTGGGTAGAGAAGGGGAAAATCACTTGCATTTGTAAGCCGTTGAATACTTTCCCCAAAACTACGAGTTTGCTGAAATCTCCGAAAACATTTCTTCACCCAATCTTGCTGATACTTGGCGGTAATGATCAGTACACAAATCCCAGTTGGCCACCCAAATTTCGTTCTTCTAGGTTGAAGCGTTCGTTTTCAGTAACATTTTGAATTTCTAGATTTCCCTCTGTTTTCTCCTATATTGATAGATGTAGTTTTAACCCTAAAACAAACACGGTTTTTGCTAGCTGTATGAAACTTCACACAATAAAGTAGTTCTCAGTGCTATCTCTATGCTTTGTTTCCTCCTGAAGCAGCCTGGCTAGAGAAGGGGAAAGTCACTTGCATTTGTAAGCCATTGAATAGTTTCCCGAAAACTACGAGTTTCCTGAAATCTCCGAAAACACTTTTTCACCCATTCTTGCTGATACTTGGCGGTAATGATCAGTACACAAATCACACTTGGCCCCCCAAATTTCGTTCTTCTAGGTTGAAGCGTTCGTTTTCAGTAACATTTTGAGTTTTTACATTTCACTCTCTTTTCTCCTATATAGATAGATGTACTTTTAACCCTAAATCAAACACGGTTTTTGCTAGCTGTATGAAACTTCACACAATAAAGTAGTTCTCAGTGCTATCTCTACGCTTTGTTTGCTCGTGAAGTAGCCTGGCTAGAGAAGGGGAAAATCACTTGCATTTGTAAGCCGTTGAATAGTTTCCCCAAAACTACGAGTTTCCTGATATCTCAGGAAACATTTTTTCACCCAATCTTGCTGATACTGGGCGGGAACGATCAGTTCACAAATCCCACTTCGACCCCCAAGTTTCGTTCTTCTAGGTTGAATCGTTCGTTTGCAGTAACAGTTGAATATTTAGGTTTCACTCGGTTTTCTGATATATTGATAGATGTAGATAGAACCCTAAATGAAACACGGTTTTTCTAGCTGTTTGAAACTCCACACAATAAAGTGGTTCTCAGTGCTGTCTCTGTGGTTTGTTTCTTCTTGAAGTAGCCTAAGAGGAGACTGGGGAAAAACACTTGCATTTGAAAGCCTTTGACAAGCTTCCAAAGAACTACGAGTTTCCTGAAATCTCCGAAAACATTTTTTCACCCAATCTTGCTGATACTTGGCGGTAAAGATCAGTACACAAATCCCAGTTCGCCACCCAAATTTCGTTCTTCTAGGTTGAAGCGTTCGTTTTCAGTAACATTTTGAGTTTTTACATTTCACTCAGTTTTCTCCTATATTGATAGATGTAGTTTTAACCCTAAATCAAACACGGTTTTTGCTAGCTGAGTGAAACTTCACACAATAAAGTAGTTCTCAGTGCTATCTCTATGCTTTGTTTCCTCGTGAAATAGCCTGGGTAGAGAAGGGGAAAATCACTTGCATTTGTAAGCCGTTGAATAGTTTCCCGAAAACTAAGAGTTTCCTGAAATCTCCGAAAACATTTTTTTACCCATTCTTGCTGATACTTGGGGGTAATGATCAGTACACAAATCCCAGTTCGCCACCCAAATTTCGTTCTTCTAGGTTGAAGCGTTCGTTTTCAGTAACATTTTGAATTTTTAGATTTCCCTCTGTTTTCTCCTATATTGATAGATGTAGTTTTAACCCTAAATCAAACACGGTTTTTGCTAGCTGTATGAAACTTCACACAATAAAGTAGTTCTCAGTGCTATCTCTATGCTTTGTTTCCTCGTGAAGTAGCCTGGCTAGAGAAGGGGAAAGTCACTTGCATTTGTAAGCCATTGAATAGTTTCCCGAAAACTACGAGTTTCCTGAAATCTCCGAAAACATTTTTTTACCCATTCTTGCTGATACTTGGCGGTAATGATCAGTACACAAATCCCAGTTCGCCACCCAAATTTCGTTCTTCTAGGTTGAAGCGTTCGTTTTCAGTAACATTTTGAATTTTTAGATTTTCCTCTGTTTTCTCCTATATTGATAGATGTAGTTTTAACCCTAAAACAAACACGGTTTTTGCTAGCTGTATGAAACTTCACACAATAAAGTAGTTCTCAGTGCTATCTCTATGCTTTGTTTCCTCGTGAAGTAGCCTGGCTAGAGAAGGGGAAAGTCACTTGCATTTGTAAGCCATTGAATAGTTTCCCGAAAACTACGAGTTTCCTGATATCTCAGGAAACATTTTTTCACCCAATCTTGCTGATACTGGGCGGGAACGATCAGTTCACAAATCCCACTTCGCCCCCCAAGTTTCGTTCTTCTAGGTTGAATCGTTCGTTTGCAGTAACAGTTGAATATTTAGGTTTCACTCGGTTTTCTGATATATTGATAGATGTAGATAGAACCCTAAATGAAACACGGTTTTTCTAGCTGTTTGAAACTCCACACAATAAAGTGGTTCTCAGTGCTGTCTCTGTGGTTTGTTTCTTCTTGAAGTAGCCTAAGAGGAGACTGGGGAAAAACACTTGCATTTGAAAGCCTTTGACAAGCTTCCAAAGAACTACGAGTTTCCTGAAATCTCCGAAAACATTTTTTCACCCATTCTTGCTGATACTTGGCGGTAATGATCAGTACACAAATCACACTTGGCACCCCATATTTCGTTCTTCTAGGTTGAAGCGTTCGTTTTCAGTAACATTTTGAGTTTTTAGATTTCCCTCTGTTTTCTCCTATATTGATAGATGTAGTTTTAACCCTAAATCAAACACGGTTTTTGCTAGCTGAGTGAAACTTCACACAATAAAGTAGTTCTCAGTGCTATCTCTATGCTTTGTTTCCTCGTGAAGTAGCCTGGCTAGAGAAGGGGAAAGTCACTTGCATTTTTAAGCCATTGAATAGTTTCCCGAAAACTACGAGTTTCCTGAAATCTCAGGAAACATTTTTTCATCCAATCTTGCTGATACTGGGCGGGAACGATCAGTTCACAAATCGCACTTCGCCCCCCAAATTTCGTTCTTCTAGGTTGAAGCGTTCGTTTTCAGTAACATTTTGAGTTTTTACATTTCACTCTCTTTTCTCCTATATTGATAGATGTAGTTTTAACCCTAAATCAAACACGGTTTTTGCTAGCTGAGTGAAACTTCACACAATAAAGTAGTTCACAGTGCTATCTCTGTGCTTTGTTTCCTCGTGAAGTAGCCTGGGTAGAGAAGGGGAAAATCACTTGCATTAGTAAGCCGTTGAATAGTTTCCCCAAAACTACGAGTTTGCTGAAATCTCCGAAAACATTTTTTCACCCAATCTTGCTGATACTTGGCGGTAATGATCAGTACACAAATCCCAGTTCGCCACCCAAATTTCGTTCTTCTAGGTTGAAGCGTTCGTTTTCAGTAACATTTTGAGTTTTTAGATTTCCCTCTGTTTTCTCCTATATTGATAGATGTAGTTTTAACCCTAAATCAAACACGGTTTTTGCTAGCTGTATGAAACTTCACACAATAAAGTAGTTCTCAGTGCTATCTCTGTGCTTTGTTTCCTCGTGAAGTAGCCTGGCTAGAGAAGGGGAAAGTCACTTGCATTTGTAAGCCTTTGAATAGTTTCCCGAAAACTACGAGTTTCATGAAATCTCCGAAAACATTTTTTCACCCATTCTTGCTGATACGTGGCGGTAATGATCAGTACACAAATCACACTTGGCCCCCCAAATTTCGTTCTTCTAGGTTGAAGCGTTCGTTTTCAGTAACATTTTGAGTTTTTACATTTCACTCTCTTTTCTCCTATATTGATAGATGTAGTTTTATCCCTAAATCAAACACGGTTTTTGCTAGCTGAGTGAAACTTCACACAATAAAGTAGTTCACAGTGCTATCTCTGTGCTTTGTTTCCTCGTGAAGTAGCCTGGGTAGAGAAGGGGAAAATCACTTGCATTAGTAAGCCGTTGAATAGTTTCCCCAAAACTACGAGTTTGCTGAAATCTCCGAAAACATTTTTTCACCCAATCTTGCTGATACTTGGCGGTAATGATCAGTACACAAATCCCAGTTCGCCACCCAAATTTCGTTCTTCTAGGTTGAAGCGTTCGTTTTCAGTAACATTTTGAATTTCTAGATTTCCCTCTGTTTTCTCCTATATTGATAGATGTAGTTTTAACCCTAAAACAAACACGGTTTTTGCTAGCTGTATGAAACTTCACACAATAAAGTAGTTCTCAGTGCTATCTCTATGCTTTGTTTCCTCCTGAAGCAGCCTGGCTAGAGAAGGGGAAAGTCACTTGCATTTGTAAGCCATTGAATAGTTTCCCGAAAACTACGAGTTTCCTGAAATCTCCGAAAACATTTTTTCACCCATTCTTGCTGATACTTGGCGGTAATGATCAGTACACAAATCACACTTGGCCCCCCAAATTTCGTTCTTCTAGGTTGAAGCGTTCGTTTTCAGTAACATTTTGAGTTTTTAGATTTCCCTCTGTTTTCTCCTATATTGATAGATGTAGTTTTAACCCTAAATCAAACACGGTTTTTGCTAGCTGAGTGAAACTTCACACAATAAAGTAGTTCTCAGTGCTATCTCTGTGCTTTGTTTCCTCGTGAAGTAGCCTGGGTAGAGAAGGGGAAAATCACTTGCATTTGTAAGCCGTTGAATACTTTCCCCAAAACTACGAGTTTGCTGAAATCTCCGAAAACATTTCTTCACCCAATCTTGCTGATACTTGGCGGTAATGATCAGTACACAAATCCCAGTTGGCCACCCAAATTTCGTTCTTCTAGGTTGAAGCGTTCGTTTTCAGTAACATTTTGAATTTCTAGATTTCCCTCTGTTTTCTCCTATATTGATAGATGTAGTTTTAACCCTAAAACAAACACGGTTTTTGCTAGCTGTATGAAACTTCACACAATAAAGTAGTTCTCAGTGCTATCTCTATGCTTTGTTTCCTCCTGAAGCAGCCTGGCTAGAGAAGGGGAAAGTCACTTGCATTTGTAAGCCATTGAATAGTTTCCCGAAAACTACGAGTTTCCTGAAATCTCCGAAAACACTTTTTCACCCATTCTTGCTGATACTTGGCGGTAATGATCAGTACACAAATCACACTTGGCCCCCCAAATTTCGTTCTTCTAGGTTGAAGCGTTCGTTTTCAGTAACATTTTGAGTTTTTACATTTCACTCTCTTTTCTCCTATATAGATAGATGTACTTTTAACCCTAAATCAAACACGGTTTTTGCTAGCTGAGTGAAACTTCACACAATAAAGTAGTTCTCAGTGCTATCTCTATGCTTTGTTTCCTCGTGAAATAGCCTGGGTAGAGAAGGGGAAAATCACTTGCATTTGTAAGCCATTGAATAGTTTCCCGAAAACTACGAGTTTCATGAAATCTCCGAAAACATTTTTTCACCCATTCTTGCTGATACTTGGCGGTAATGATCAGTACACAAATCACACTTGGCCCCCCAAATTTCGTTCTTCTAGGTTGAAGCGTTCGTTTTCAGTAACATTTTGAATTTTTAGATTTTCCTCTGTTTTCTCCTATATTGATAGATGTAGTTTTAACCCTAAAACAAACACGGTTTTTGCTAGCTGTATGAAACTTCACACAATAAAGTAGTTCTCAGTGCTATCTCTATGCTTTGTTTCCTCGTGAAGTAGCCTGGCTAGAGAAGGGGAAAGTCACTTGCATTTGTAAGCCATTGAATAGTTTCCCGAAAACTACGAGTTTCCTGATATCTCAGGAAACATTTTTTCACCCAATCTTGCTGATACTGGGCGGGAACGATCAGTTCACAAATCCCACTTCGCCCCCCAAGTTTCGTTCTTCTAGGTTGAATCGTTCGTTTGCAGTAACAGTTGAATATTTAGGTTTCACTCGGTTTTCTGATATATTGATAGATGTAGATAGAACCCTAAATGAAACACGGTTTTTCTAGCTGTTTGAAACTCCACACAATAAAGTGGTTCTCAGTGCTGTCTCTGTGGTTTGTTTCTTCTTGAAGTAGCCTAAGAGGAGACTGGGGAAAAACACTTGCATTTGAAAGCCTTTGACAAGCTTCCAAAGAACTACGAGTTTCCTGAAATCTCCGAAAACATTTTTTCACCCATTCTTGCTGATACTTGGCGGTAATGATCAGTACACAAATCACACTTGGCACCCCATATTTCGTTCTTCTAGGTTGAAGCGTTCGTTTTCAGTAACATTTTGAGTTTTTAGATTTCCCTCTGTTTTCTCCTATATTGATAGATGTAGTTTTAACCCTAAATCAAACACGGTTTTTGCTAGCTGAGTGAAACTTCACACAATAAAGTAGTTCTCAGTGCTATCTCTATGCTTTGTTTCCTCGTGAAGTAGCCTGGCTAGAGAAGGGGAAAGTCACTTGCATTTTTAAGCCATTGAATAGTTTCCCGAAAACTACGAGTTTCCTGAAATCTCAGGAAACATTTTTTCATCCAATCTTGCTGATACTGGGCGGGAACGATCAGTTCACAAATCGCACTTCGCCCCCCAAATTTCGTTCTTCTAGGTTGAAGCGTTCGTTTTCAGTAACATTTTGAGTTTTTACATTTCACTCTCTTTTCTCCTATATTGATAGATGTAGTTTTAACCCTAAATCAAACACGGTTTTTGCTAGCTGAGTGAAACTTCACACAATAAAGTAGTTCACAGTGCTATCTCTGTGCTTTGTTTCCTCGTGAAGTAGCCTGGGTAGAGAAGGGGAAAATCACTTGCATTTGTAAGCCGTTGAATACTTTCCCCAAAACTACGAGTTTGCTGAAATCTCCGAAAACATTTTTTCACCCAATCTTACTGATACTTTGCGGTAATGATCAGTACACAAATCCCAGTTGGCCACCCAAATTTCGTTCTTCTAGGTTGAAGCGTTCGTTTTCAGTAACATTTTGAATTTTTAGATTTCCCTCTGTTTTCTCCTATATTGATAGATGTAGTTTTAACCCTAAATCAAACACGGTTTTTGCTAGCTGTATGAAACTTCACACAATAAAGTAGTTCTCAGTGCTATCTCTGTGCTTTGTTTCCTCGTGAAGTAGCCTGGCTAGAGAAGGGGAAAGTCACTTGCATTTGTAAGCCTTTGAATAGTTTCCCGAAAACTACGAGTTTCATGAAATCTCCGAAAACATTTTTTCACCCATTCTTGCTGATACGTGGCGGTAATGATCAGTACACAAATCACACTTGGCCCCCCAAATTTCGTTCTTCTAGGTTGAAGCGTTCGTTTTCAGTAACATTTTGAGTTTTTACATTTCACTCTCTTTTCTCCTATATTGATAGATGTAGTTTTATCCCTAAATCAAACACGGTTTTTGCTAGCTGAGTGAAACTTCACACAATAAAGTAGTTCACAGTGCTATCTCTGTGCTTTGTTTCCTCGTGAAGTAGCCTGGGTAGAGAAGGGGAAAATCACTTGCATTAGTAAGCCGTTGAATAGTTTCCCCAAAACTACGAGTTTGCTGAAATCTCCGAAAACATTTTTTCACCCAATCTTGCTGATACTTGGCGGTAATGATCAGTACACAAATCCCAGTTCGCCACCCAAATTTCGTTCTTCTAGGTTGAAGCGTTCGTTTTCAGTAACATTTTGAGTTTTTAGATTTCCCTCTGTTTTCTCCTATATTGATAGATGTAGTTTTAACCCTAAATCAAACACGGTTTTTGCTAGCTGTATTAAACTTCACACAATAAAGTAGTTCTCAGTGCTATCTCTATGCTTTGTTTGCTCGTGAAGTACCCTGGCTAGAGAAGGGGAAAATCACTTGCATTTGTAAGCTCTTGAATAGTTTCCCCAAAACTACGAGTTTCCTGATATCTCAGGAAACATTTTTTCACCCAATCTTGCTGATACTTGGCGGGAACGATCAGTTCACAAATCCCACTTCGCCCCCCAAATTTCGTTCTTCTAGGTTGAATCGTTCGTTTGCAGTAACAGTTGAATATTTAGGTTTCACTCGGTTTTCTGATATATTGATAGATGTAGATGGAACCCTAAATGAAACACGGTTTTTGCTAGCTGAGTGAAACTTCACACAATAAAGTAGTTCTCAGTGCTATCTCTGTGCTTTGTTTCCTCGTGAAGTAGCCTGGGTAGACAAGGGGAAAATCACTTGCATTTGTAAGCCGTTGAATAGTTTCCCGAAAACTACGAGTTTCCTGAAATCTCCGAAAACACTTTTTCACCCATTCTTGCTGATACTTGGCGGTAATGATCAGTACACAAATCCCAGTTCGCCACCCAAATTTCGTTCTTCTAGGTTGAAGCGTTCGTTTTCAGTAAAATTTTGAATTTTTAGATTTCCCTCTGTTTTCTCCTATATTGATAGATGTAGTTTTAACCCTAAATCAAACACGGTTTTTGCTAGCTGTATGAAACTTCACACAATAAAGTAGTTCTCAGTGCTATCTCTATGCTTTGTTTCCTCGTGAAGTAGCCTGGCTAGAGAAGGGGAAAGTCACTTGCATTTGTAAGCCATTGAATAGTTTCCCGAAAACTACGAGTTTCCTGAAATCTCCGAAAACATTTTTTTACCCATTCTTGCTGATACTTGGCGGTAATGATCAGTACACAAATCCCAGTTCGCCACCCAAATTTCGTTCTTCTAGGTTGAAGCGTTCGTTTTCAGTAACATTTTGAATTTTTAGATTTTCCTCTGTTTTCTCCTATATTGATAGATGTAGTTTTAACCCTAAAACAAACACGGTTTTTGCTAGCTGTATGAAACTTCACACAATAAAGTAGTTCTCAGTGCTATCTCTATGCTTTGTTTCCTCGTGAAGTAGCCTGGCTAGAGAAGGGGAAAGTCACTTGCATTTGTAAGCCATTGAATAGTTTCCCGAAAACTACGAGTTTCCTGATATCTCAGGAAACATTTTTTCACCCAATCTTGCTGATACTGGGCGGGAACGATCAGTTCACAAATCCCACTTCGCCCCCCAAGTTTCGTTCTTCTAGGTTGAATCGTTCGTTTGCAGTAACAGTTGAATATTTAGGTTTCACTCGGTTTTCTGATATATTGATAGATGTAGATAGAACCCTAAATGAAACACGGTTTTTCTAGCTGTTTGAAACTCCACACAATAAAGTGGTTCTCAGTGCTGTCTCTGTGGTTTGTTTCTTCTTGAAGTAGCCTAAGAGGAGACTGGGGAAAAACACTTGCATTTGAAAGCCTTTGACAAGCTTCCAAAGAACTACGAGTTTCCTGAAATCTCCGAAAACATTTTTTCACCCATTCTTGCTGATACTTGGCGGTAATGATCAGTACACAAATCACACTTGGCACCCCATATTTCTTTCTTCTAGGTTGAAGCGTTCGTTTTCAGTAACATTTTGAGTTTTTAGATTTCCCTCTGTTTTCTCCTATATTGATAGATGTAGTTTTAACCCTAAATCAAACACGGTTTTTGCTAGCTGAGTGAAACTTCACACAATAAAGTAGTTCTCAGTGCTATCTCTATGCTTTGTTTCCTCGTGAAGTAGCCTGGCTAGAGAAGGGGAAAGTCACTTGCATTTGTAAGCCATTGAATAGTTTCCCGAAAACTACGAGTTTCCTGATATCTCAGGAAACATTTTTTCACCCAATCTTGCTGATACTGGGCGGGAACGATCAGTTCACAAATCCCACTTCGCCCCCCAAGTTTCGTTCTTCTAGGTTGAATCGTTCGTTTGCAGTAACAGTTGAATATTTAGGTTTCACTCGGTTTTCTGATATATTGATAGATGTAGATAGAACCCTAAATGAAACACGGTTTTTCTAGCTGTTTGAAACTCCACACAATAAAGTGGTTCTCAGTGCTGTCTCTGTGGTTTGTTTCTTCTTGAAGTAGCCTAAGAGGAGACTGGGGAAAAACACTTGCATTTGAAAGCCTTTGACAAGCTTCCAAAGAACTACGAGTTTCCTGAAATCTCCGAAAACATTTTTTCACCCATTCTTGCTGATACTTGGCGGTAATGATCAGTACACAAATCACACTTGGCACCCCATATTTCGTTCTTCTAGGTTGAAGCGTTCGTTTTCAGTAACATTTTGAGTTTTTAGATTTCCCTCTGTTTTCTCCTATATTGATAGATGTAGTTTTAACCCTAAATCAAACACGGTTTTTGCTAGCTGAGTGAAACTTCACACAATAAAGTAGTTCTCAGTGCTATCTCTATGCTTTGTTTCCTCGTGAAGTAGCCTGGCTAGAGAAGGGGAAAGTCACTTGCATTTTTAAGCCATTGAATAGTTTCCCGAAAACTACGAGTTTCCTGAAATCTCAGGAAACATTTTTTCATCCAATCTTGCTGATACTGGGCGGGAACGATCAGTTCACAAATCGCACTTCGCCCCCCAAATTTCGTTCTTCTAGGTTGAAGCGTTCGTTTTCAGTAACATTTTGAGTTTTTACATTTCACTCTCTTTTCTCCTATATTGATAGATGTAGTTTTAACCCTAAATCAAACACGGTTTTTGCTAGCTGAGTGAAACTTCACACAATAAAGTAGTTCACAGTGCTATCTCTGTGCTTTGTTTCCTCGTGAAGTAGCCTGGGTAGAGAAGGGGAAAATCACTTGCATTTGTAAGCCGTTGAATACTTTCCCCAAAACTACGAGTTTGCTGAAATCTCCGAAAACATTTTTTCACCCAATCTTACTGATACTTGGCGGTAATGATCAGTACACAAATCCCAGTTGGCCACCCAAATTTCGTTCTTCTAGGTTGAAGCGTTCGTTTTCAGTAACATTTTGAATTTTTAGATTTCCCTCTGTTTTCTCCTATATTGATAGATGTAGTTTTAACCCTAAATCAAACACGGTTTTTGCTAGCTGTATGAAACTTCACACAATAAAGTAGTTCTCAGTGCTATCTCTGTGCTTTGTTTCCTCGTGAAG
This sequence comes from Marmota flaviventris, assembly GCF_047511675.1. Classification (NCBI taxonomy): domain Eukaryota; kingdom Metazoa; phylum Chordata; class Mammalia; order Rodentia; family Sciuridae; genus Marmota; species Marmota flaviventris. The sequence continues at coordinate 35,824 of NW_027287760.1, read as the reverse complement.
TAGCCTGGCTAGAGAAGGGGGAAAGTCACTTGCATTTGTAAGCCTTTGAATAGTTTCCCGAAAACTACGAGTTTCATGAAATCTCCGAAAACATTTTTTCACCCATTCTTGCTGATACGTGGCGGTAATGATCAGTACACAAATCACACTTGGCCCCCCAAATTTCGTTCTTCTAGGTTGAAGCGTTCGTTTTCAGTAACATTTTGAGTTTTTACATTTCACTCTCTTTTCTCCTATATTGATAGATGTAGTTTTATCCCTAAATCAAACACGGTTTTTGCTAGCTGAGTGAAACTTCACACAATAAAGTAGTTCACAGTGCTATCTCTGTGCTTTGTTTCCTCGTGAAGTAGCCTGGGTAGAGAAGGGGAAAATCACTTGCATTAGTAAGCCGTTGAATAGTTTCCCCAAAACTACGAGTTTGCTGAAATCTCCGAAAACATTTTTTCACCCAATCTTGCTGATACTTGGCGGTAATGATCAGTACACAAATCCCAGTTCGCCACCCAAATTTCGTTCTTCTAGGTTGAAGCGTTCGTTTTCAGTAACATTTTGAGTTTTTAGATTTCCCTCTGTTTTCTCCTATATTGATAGATGTAGTTTTAACCCTAAATCAAACACGGTTTTTGCTAGCTGTATTAAACTTCACACAATAAAGTAGTTCTCAGTGCTATCTCTATGCTTTGTTTGCTCGTGAAGTAGCCTGGCTAGAGAAGGGGAAAATCACTTGCATTTGTAAGCTCTTGAATAGTTTCCCCAAAACTACGAGTTTCCTGATATCTCAGGAAACATTTTTTCACCCAATCTTGCTGATACTTGGCGGGAACGATCAGTTCACAAATCCCACTTCGCCCCCCAAATTTCGTTCTTCTAGGTTGAATCGTTCGTTTGCAGTAACAGTTGAATATTTAGGTTTCACTCGGTTTTCTGATATATTGATAGATGTAGATGGAACCCTAAATGAAACACGGTTTTTGCTAGCTGAGTGAAACTTCACACAATAAAGTAGTTCTCAGTGCTATCTCTGTGCTTTGTTTCCTCGTGAAGTAGCCTGGGTAGACAAGGGGAAAATCACTTGCATTTGTAAGCCGTTGAATAGTTTCCCGAAAACTACGAGTTTCCTGAAATCTCCGAAAACACTTTTTCACCCATTCTTGCTGATACTTGGCGGTAATGATCAGTACACAAATCCCAGTTCGCCACCCAAATTTCGTTCTTCTAGGTTGAAGCGTTCGTTTTCAGTAAAATTTTGAATTTTTAGATTTCCCTCTGTTTTCTCCTATATTGATAGATGTAGTTTTAACCCTAAATCAAACACGGTTTTTGCTAGCTGTATGAAACTTCACACAATAAAGTAGTTCTCAGTGCTATCTCTATGCTTTGTTTCCTCGTGAAGTAGCCTGGCTAGAGAAGGGGAAAGTCACTTGCATTTGTAAGCCATTGAATAGTTTCCCGAAAACTACGAGTTTCCTGAAATCTCCGAAAACATTTTTTTACCCATTCTTGCTGATACTTGGCGGTAATGATCAGTACACAAATCCCAGTTCGCCACCCAAATTTCGTTCTTCTAGGTTGAAGCGTTCGTTTTCAGTAACATTTTGAATTTTTAGATTTTCCTCTGTTTTCTCCTATATTGATAGATGTAGTTTTAACCCTAAAACAAACACGGTTTTTGCTAGCTGTATGAAACTTCACACAATAAAGTAGTTCTCAGTGCTATCTCTATGCTTTGTTTCCTCGTGAAGTAGCCTGGCTAGAGAAGGGGAAAGTCACTTGCATTTGTAAGCCATTGAATAGTTTCCCGAAAACTACGAGTTTCCTGATATCTCAGGAAACATTTTTTCACCCAATCTTGCTGATACTGGGCGGGAACGATCAGTTCACAAATCCCACTTCGCCCCCCAAGTTTCGTTCTTCTAGGTTGAATCGTTCGTTTGCAGTAACAGTTGAATATTTAGGTTTCACTCGGTTTTCTGATATATTGATAGATGTAGATAGAACCCTAAATGAAACACGGTTTTTCTAGCTGTTTGAAACTCCACACAATAAAGTGGTTCTCAGTGCTGTCTCTGTGGTTTGTTTCTTCTTGAAGTAGCCTAAGAGGAGACTGGGGAAAAACACTTGCATTTGAAAGCCTTTGACAAGCTTCCAAAGAACTACGAGTTTCCTGAAATCTCCGAAAACATTTTTTCACCCATTCTTGCTGATACTTGGCGGTAATGATCAGTACACAAATCACACTTGGCACCCCATATTTCGTTCTTCTAGGTTGAAGCGTTCGTTTTCAGTAACATTTTGAGTTTTTAGATTTCCCTCTGTTTTCTCCTATATTGATAGATGTAGTTTTAACCCTAAATCAAACACGGTTTTTGCTAGCTGAGTGAAACTTCACACAATAAAGTAGTTCTCAGTGCTATCTCTATGCTTTGTTTCCTCGTGAAGTAGCCTGGCTAGAGAAGGGGAAAGTCACTTGCATTTTTAAGCCATTGAATAGTTTCCCGAAAACTACGAGTTTCCTGAAATCTCAGGAAACATTTTTTCATCCAATCTTGCTGATACTGGGCGGGAACGATCAGTTCACAAATCGCACTTCGCCCCCCAAATTTCGTTCTTCTAGGTTGAAGCGTTCGTTTTCAGTAACATTTTGAGTTTTTACATTTCACTCTCTTTTCTCCTATATTGATAGATGTAGTTTTAACCCTAAATCAAACACGGTTTTTGCTAGCTGAGTGAAACTTCACACAATAAAGTAGTTCACAGTGCTATCTCTGTGCTTTGTTTCCTCGTGAAGTAGCCTGGGTAGAGAAGGGGAAAATCACTTGCATTTGTAAGCCGTTGAATACTTTCCCCAAAACTACGAGTTTGCTGAAATCTCCGAAAACATTTTTTCACCCAATCTTACTGATACTTGGCGGTAATGATCAGTACACAAATCCCAGTTGGCCACCCAAATTTCGTTCTTCTAGGTTGAAGCGTTCGTTTTCAGTAACATTTTGAATTTTTAGATTTCCCTCTGTTTTCTCCTATATTGATAGATGTAGTTTTAACGCTAAATCAAACACGGTTTTTGCTAGCTGTATGAAACTTCACACAATAAAGTAGTTCTCAGTGCTATCTCTGTGCTTTGTTTCCTCGTGAAGTAGCCTGGCTAGAGAAGGGGAAAGTCACTTGCATTTGTAAGCCTTTGAATAGTTTCCCGAAAACTACGAGTTTCATGAAATCTCCGAAAACATTTTTTCACCCATTCTTGCTGATACGTGGCGGTAATGATCAGTACACAAATCCCAGTTCGCCACCCAAATTTCGTTCTTCTAGGTTGAAGCGTTCGTTTTCAGTAACATTTTGAGTTTTTAGATTTCCCTCTGTTTTCTCCTATATTGATAGATGTAGTTTTAACCCTAAATCAAACACGGTTTTTGCTAGCTGTATTAAACTTCACACAATAAAGTAGTTCTCAGTGCTATCTCTATGCTTTGTTTGCTCGTGAAGTAGCCTGGCTAGAGAAGGGGAAAATCACTTGCATTTGTAAGCTCTTGAATAGTTTCCCCAAAACTACGAGTTTCCTGATATCTCAGGAAACATTTTTTCACCCAATCTTGCTGATACTTGGCGGGAACGATCAGTTCACAAATCCCACTTCGCCCCCCAAATTTCGTTCTTCTAGGTTGAATCGTTCGTTTGCAGTAACAGTTGAATATTTAGGTTTCACTCGGTTTTCTGATATATTGATAGATGTAGATGGAACCCTAAATGAAACACGGTTTTTGCTAGCTGAGTGAAACTTCACACAATAAAGTAGTTCTCAGTGCTATCTCTGTGCTTTGTTTCCTCGTGAAGTAGCCTGGGTAGACAAGGGGAAAATCACTTGCATTTGTAAGCCGTTGAATAGTTTCCCGAAAACTACGAGTTTCCTGAAATCTCCGAAAACACTTTTTCACCCATTCTTGCTGATACTTGGCGGTAATGATCAGTACACAAATCCCAGTTCGCCACCCAAATTTCGTTCTTCTAGGTTGAAGCGTTCGTTTTCAGTAACATTTTGAATTTTTAGATTTCCCTCTGTTTTCTCCTATATTGATAGATGTAGTTTTAACCCTAAATCAAACACGGTTTATGCTAGCTGAGTGAAACTTCACACAATAAAGTAGTTCACAGTGCTATCTCTGTGCTTTGTTTCCTCGTGAAGTAGCCTGGGTAGAGAAGGGGAAAATCACTTGCATTTGTAAGCCGTTGAATAGTTTCCCCAAAACTACGAGTTTGCTGAAATCTCCGAAAACATTTTTTCACCCAATCTTACTGATACTTGGCGGTAATGATCAGTACACAAATCACAGTTCGCCACCCAAATTTCGTTCTTCTAGGTTGAAGCGTTCGTTTTCAGTAACATTTTGAGTTTTTAGATTTCCCTCTATTTTCTCCTATATTGATAGATGTAGTTTTAACCCTAAATCAAACACGGTTTTTGCTAGCTGTATGAAACTTCACACAATAAAGTAGTTCTCAGTGCTATCTCTACGCTTTGTTTGCTCGTGAAGTAGCCTGGCTAGAGAAGGGGAAAATCACTTGCATTTGTAAGCCGTTGAATAGTTTCCCCAAAACTACGAGTTTCCTGATATCTCAGGAAACATTTTTTCACCCAATCTTGCTGATACTGGGCGGGAACGATCAGTTCACAAATCCCACTTCGCCCCCCAAGTTTCGTTCTTCTAGGTTGAATCGTTCGTTTGCAGTAACAGTTGAATATTTAGGTTTCACTCGGTTTTCTGATATATTGATAGATGTAGATAGAACCCTAAATGAAACACGGTTTTTCTAGCTGTTTGAAACTCCACACAATAAAGTGGTTCTCAGTGCTGTCTCTGTGGTTTGTTTCTTCTTGAAGTAGCCTAAGAGGAGACTGGGGAAAAACACTTGCATTTGAAAGCCTTTGACAAGCTTCCAAAGAACTACGAGTTTCCTGAAATCTCCGAAAACATTTTTTCACCCATTCTTGCTGATACTTGGCGGTAATGATCAGTACACAAATCACACTTGGCACCCCATATTTCGTTCTTCTAGGTTGAAGCGTTCGTTTTCAGTAACATTTTGAGTTTTTAGATTTCCCTCTGTTTTCTCCTATATTGATAGATGTAGTTTTAACCCTAAATCAAACACGGTTTTTGCTAGCTGAGTGAAACTTCACACAATAAAGTAGTTCTCAGTGCTATCTCTATGCTTTGTTTCCTCGTGAAGTAGCCTGGCTAGAGAAGGGGAAAGTCACTTGCATTTTTAAGCCATTGAATAGTTTCCCGAAAACTACGAGTTTCCTGAAATCTCAGGAAACATTTTTTCATCCAATCTTGCTGATACTGGGCGGGAACGATCAGTTCACAAATCGCACTTCGCCCCCCAAATTTCGTTCTTCTAGGTTGAAGCGTTCGTTTTCAGTAACATTTTGAGTTTTTACATTTCACTCTGTTTTCTCCTATATTGATAGATGTAGTTTTAACCCTAAATCAAACACGGTTTTTGCTAGCTGAGTGAAACTTCACACAATAAAGTAGTTCTCAGTGCTATCTCTATGCTTTGTTTCCTCGTGAAGTAGCCTGGGTAGAGAAGGGGAAAATCACTTGCATTTGTAAGCCGTTGAATACTTTCCCCAAAACTACGAGTTTGCTGAAATCTCTGAAAACATTTTTTCACCCAATCTTGCTGATACTTGGCGGTAATGATCAGTACACAAATCCCAGTTGGCCACCCAAATTTCGTTCTTCTAGGTTGAAGCGTTCGTTTTCAGTAACATTTTGAATTTTTAGATTTCCCTCTGTTTTCTCCTATATTGATAGATGTAGTTTTAACCCTAAATCAAACACGGTTTTTGCTAGCTGAGTGAAACTTCACACAATAAAGTAGTTCTCCGTGCTATCTCTGTGCTTTGTTTCCTCCTGAAGTAGCCTGGGTAGAGAAGGGGAAAATCACTTGCATTTGTAAGCCGTTGAATACTTTCCCCAAAACTACGAGTTTCCTGAAATCTCCGAAAACACTTTTTCACCCATTCTTGCTGATACTTGGCGGTAATGATCAGTACACAAATCACACTTGGCCCCCCAAATTTCGTTCTTCTAGGTTGAAGCGTTCGTTTTCAGTAACATTTTGAGTTTTTAGATTTCCCTCTGTTTTCTCCTATATTGATAGATGTAGTTTTAACCCTAAATCAAACACGGTTTTTGCTAGCTGTATTAAACTTCACACAATAAAGTAGTTCTCAGTGCTATCTCTATGCTTTGTTTGCTCGTGAAGTAGCCTGGCTAGAGAAGGGGAAAATCACTTGCATTTGTAAGCTCTTGAATAGTTTCCCCAAAACTACGAGTTTCCTGATATCTCAGGAAACATTTTTTCACCCAATCTTGCTGATACTTGGCGGGAACGATCAGTTCACAAATCCCACTTCGCCCCCCAAATTTCGTTCTTCTAGGTTGAATCGTTCGTTTGCAGTAACAGTTGAATATTTAGGTTTCACTCGGTTTTCTGATATATTGATAGATGTAGATGGAACCCTAAATGAAACACGGTTTTTGCTAGCTGAGTGAAACTTCACACAATAAAGTAGTTCTCAGTGCTATCTCTGTGCTTTGTTTCCTCGTGAAGTAGCCTGAGAGTAGACAAGGGGAAAATCACTTGCATTTGTAAGCCGTTGAATAGTTTCCCGAAGAACTACGAGTTTCCTGAAATCTCCGAAAACACTTTTTCACCCATTCTTGCTGATACTTGGCGGTAATGATCAGTACACAAATCCCAGTTCGCCACCCAAATTTCGTTCTTCTAGGTTGAAGCGTTCGTTTTCAGTAACATTTTGAATTTTTAGATTTCCCTCTGTTTTCTCCTATATTGATAGATGTAGTTTTAACCCTAAATCAAACACGGTTTATGCTAGCTGAGTGAAACTTCACACAATAAAGTAGTTCACAGTGCTATCTCTGTGCTTTGTTTCCTCGTGAAGTAGCCTGGGTAGAGAAGGGGAAAATCACTTGCATTTGTAAGCCGTTGAATAGTTTCCCCAAAACTACGAGTTTGCTGAAATCTCCGAAAACATTTTTTCACCCAATCTTACTGATACTTGGCGGTAATGATCAGTACACAAATCACAGTTCGCCACCCAAATTTCGTTCTTCTAGGTTGAAGCGTTCGTTTTCAGTAACATTTTGAGTTTTTAGATTTCCCTCTATTTTCTCCTATATTGATAGATGTAGTTTTAACCCTAAATCAAACACGGTTTTTGCTAGCTGTATGAAACTTCACACAATAAAGTAGTTCTCAGTGCTATCTCTACGCTTTGTTTGCTCGTGAAGTAGCCTGGCTAGAGAAGGGGAAAATCACTTGCATTTGTAAGCCGTTGAATAGTTTCCCCAAAACTACGAGTTTCCTGATATCTCAGGAAACATTTTTTCACCCAATCTTGCTGATACTGGGCGGGAACGATCAGTTCACAAATCCCACTTCGCCCCCCAAGTTTCGTTCTTCTAGGTTGAATCGTTCGTTTGCAGTAACAGTTGAATATTTAGGTTTCACTCGGTTTTCTGATATATTGATAGATGTAGATAGAACCCTAAATGAAACACGGTTTTTCTAGCTGTTTGAAACTCCACACAATAAAGTGGTTCTCAGTGCTGTCTCTGTGGTTTGTTTCTTCTTGAAGTAGCCTAAGAGGAGACTGGGGAAAAACACTTGCATTTGAAAGCCTTTGACAAGCTTCCAAAGAACTACGAGTTTCCTGAAATCTCCGAAAACATTTTTTCACCCATTCTTGCTGATACTTGGCGGTAATGATCAGTACACAAATCACACTTGGCACCCCATATTTCGTTCTTCTAGGTTGAAGCGTTCGTTTTCAGTAACATTTTGAGTTTTTAGATTTCCCTCTGTTTTCTCCTATATTGATAGATGTAGTTTTAACCCTAAATCAAACACGGTTTTTGCTAGCTGAGTGAAACTTCACACAATAAAGTAGTTCTCAGTGCTATCTCTATGCTTTGTTTCCTCGTGAAGTAGCCTGGCTAGAGAAGGGGAAAGTCACTTGCATTTTTAAGCCATTGAATAGTTTCCCGAAAACTACGAGTTTCCTGAAATCTCAGGAAACATTTTTTCATCCAATCTTGCTGATACTGGGCGGGAACGATCAGTTCACAAATCGCACTTCGCCCCCCAAATTTCGTTCTTCTAGGTTGAAGCGTTCGTTTTCAGTAACATTTTGAGTTTTTACATTTCACTCTGTTTTCTCCTATATTGATAGATGTAGTTTTAACCCTAAATCAAACACGGTTTTTGCTAGCTGAGTGAAACTTCACACAATAAAGTAGTTCTCAGTGCTATCTCTATGCTTTGTTTCCTCGTGAAGTAGCCTGGGTAGAGAAGGGGAAAATCACTTGCATTTGTAAGCCGTTGAATACTTTCCCCAAAACTACGAGTTTGCTGAAATCTCTGAAAACATTTTTTCACCCAATCTTGCTGATACTTGGCGGTAATGATCAGTACACAAATCCCAGTTGGCCACCCAAATTTCGTTCTTCTAGGTTGAAGCGTTCGTTTTCAGTAACATTTTGAATTTTTAGATTTCCCTCTGTTTTCTCCTATATTGATAGATGTAGTTTTAACCCTAAATCAAACACGGTTTTTGCTAGCTGAGTGAAACTTCACACAATAAAGTAGTTCTCCGTGCTATCTCTGTGCTTTGTTTCCTCCTGAAGTAGCCTGGGTAGAGAAGGGGAAAATCACTTGCATTTGTAAGCCGTTGAATACTTTCCCCAAAACTACGAGTTTCCTGAAATCTCCGAAAACACTTTTTCACCCATTCTTGCTGATACTTGGCGGTAATGATCAGTACACAAATCACACTTGGCCCCCCAAATTTCGTTCTTCTAGGATGAAGCGTTCGTTTTCAGTAACATTTTGAGTTTTTACATTTCACTCTCTTTTCTCCTATATTGATAGATGTAGTTTTAACCCTAAATCAAACACGGTTTTTGCTAGCTGTATGAAACTTCACACAATAAAGTAGTTCTCAGTGCTATCTCTATGCTTTGTTTGCTCGTGAAGTAGCCTGGCTAGAGAAGGGAAAATCACTTGCATTTGTAAGCCGTTGAATACTTTCCCCAAAACTACGAGTTTCCTGATATCTCAGGAAACATTTTTTCACCCAATCTTGCTGATACTTGGCGGGAACGATCAGTTCACAAATCCCACTTCGCCCCCCCAAATTTCGTTCTTCTAGGTTGAATCGTTCGTTTGCAGTAACAGTTGAATATTTAGGTTTCACTCGGTTTTCTGATATATTGATAGATGTAGATGGAACCCTAAATGAAACACGGTTTTTGCTAGCTGTTTTGAAACTCCACACAATAAAGTAGTTCTCAGTGCTGTCTCTGTGCTTTGTTTCTTCTTGAAGTAGCCTAAGAGCAGACTGGGGAAAAACACTTGCATTTGAAAGCCTTTGACAAGCTTCCAAAGAACTACGAGTTTCCTGAAATCTCCGAAAACATTTTTTCACCCATTCTTGCTGATACTTGGCGGTAATGAACAATACACAAATCACACTTGGCCCCCCAAATTTCGTTCTTCTAGGTTGAAGCGTTCGTTTTCAGTAACATTTGAGTTTTTAGATTTCCCTCTGTTTTCTCCTATATTGATAGATGTAGTTTTAACCCTAAATCAAACACGGTTTTTGCTAGCTGAGTGAAACTTCACACAATAAAGTAGTTCTCAGTGCTATCTCTGTGCTTTGTTTCCTCGTGAAGTAGCCTGGGTAGAGAAGGGGAAAATCACTTGCATTTGTAAGCCGTTGAATACTTTCCCCAAAAATACGAGTTTGCTGAAATCTCTGAAAACATTTTTTCACCCAATCTTGCTGATACTTGGCGGTAATGATCAGTACACAAATCCCAGTTGGCCACCCAAATTTCGTTCTTCTAGGTTGAAGCGTTCGTTTTCAGTAACATTTTGAATTTTTAGATTTCCCTCTGTTTTCTCCTATATTGATAGATGTAGTTTTAACCCTAAATCAAACACGGTTTTTGCTAGCTGAGTGAAACTTCACACAATAAAGTAGTTCTCCGTGCTATCTCTGTGCTTTGTTTCCTCCTGAAGTAGCCTGGGTAGAGAAGGGGAAAATCACTTGCATTTGTAAGCCGTTGAATACTTTCCCCAAAACTACGAGTTTCCTGAAATCTCCGAAAACACTTTTTCACCCATTCTTGCTGATACTTGGCGGTAATGATCAGTACACAAATCACACTTGGCCCCCCAAATTTCGTTCTTCTAGGATGAAGCGTTCGTTTTCAGTAACATTTTGAGTTTTTACATTTCACTCTCTTTTCTCCTATATTGATAGATGTAGTTTTAACCCTAAATCAAACACGGTTTTTGCTAGCTGTATGAAACTTCACACAATAAAGTAGTTCTCAGTGCTATCTCTATGCTTTGTTTGCTCGTGAAGTAGCCTGGCTAGAGAAGGGGAAAATCACTTGCATTTGTAAGCCGTTGAATAGTTTCCACAAAAGTACGAGTTTCCTGATATCTCAGGAAACATTTTTTCACCCAATCTTGCTGATACTTGGCGGGAACGATCAGTTCACAAATCCCACTTCGCCCCCCCAAATTTCGTTCTTCTAGGTTGAATCGTTCGTTTGCAGTAACAGTTGAATATTTAGGTTTCACTCGGTTTTCTGATATATTGATAGATGTAGATGGAACCCTAAATGAAACACGGTTTTTGGTAGCTGTTTGAAACTCCACACAATAAAGTAGTTCTCAGTGCTGTCTCTGTGCTTTGTTTCTTCTTGAAGTAGCCTAAGAGCAGACTGGGGAAAAACACTTGCATTTGAAAGCCTTTGACAAGCTTCCAAAGAACTACGAGTTTCCTGAAATCTCCGAAAACATTTTTCACCCATTCTTGCTGATACTTGGCGGTAATGAACAATACACAAATCACACTTGGCCCCCCAAATTTCGTTCTTCTAGGTTGAAGCGTTCGTTTTCAGTAACATTTTGAGTTTTTAGATTTCCCTCTGTTTTCTCCTATATTGATAGATGTAGTTTTAACCCTAAATCAAACACGGTTTTGCTAGCTGAGTGAAACTTCACACAATAAAGTAGTTCTCAGTGCTATCTCTGTGCTTTGTTTCCTCGTGAAGTAGCCTGGGTAGAGAAGGGGAAAATCACTTGCATTTTTAAGCCGTTGAATACTTTCCCCAAAACTACGAGTTTGCTGAAATCTCCGAAAACATTTTTTCAGGCAATCTTGCTGATACTTGGCGGTAATGATCAGTACACAAATCCCAGTTCGCCACCGAAATTTCGTTCTTCTAGGTTGAAGCGTTCGTTTTCAGTAAAATTTTGAGTTGTTACATTTCACTCTGTTTTCTCCTATATTGATAGATGTAGTTTTAACCCTAAATCTAACACGGTTTTTGCTAGCTGTATGAAACTTCACACAATAAAGTAGTTCTCAGTGCTATCTCTATGCTTTGTTTCCTCGTGAAGTAGCCTGGCTAGAGAAGGGGAAAGTCACTTGCATTTGTAAGCCGTTGAATAGTTTCCCCAAAACTACGAGTTTCCTGATATCTCAGGAAACATTTTTTCACCCAATCTTGCTGATACTGGGCGGGAACGATCAGTTCACAAATCCCACTTCGCCCCCCAAGTTTCGTTCTTCTAGGTTGAATCGTTCGTTTGCAGTAACAGTTGAATATTTAGGTTTCACTCGGTTTTCTGATATATTGATAGATGTAGATAGAACCCTAAATGAAACACGGTTTTTCTAGCTGTTTGAAACTCCACACAATAAAGTGGTTCTCAGTGCTGTCTCTGTGGTTTGTTTCTTCTTGAAGTAGCCTAAGAGGAGACTGGGGAAAAACACTTGCATTTGAAAGCCTTTGACAAGCTTCCAAAGAACTACGAGTTTCCTGAAATCTCCGAAAACATTTTTTCACCCATTCTTGCTGATACTTGGCGGTAATGATCAGTACACAAATCACACTTGGCACCCCATATTTCGTTCTTCTAGGTTGAAGCGTTCGTTTTCAGTAACATTTTGAGTTTTTAGATTTCCCTCTGTTTTCTCCTATATTGATAGATGTAGTTTTAACCCTAAATCAAACACGGTTTTTGCTAGCTGAGTGAAACTTCACACAATAAAGTAGTTCTCAGTGCTATCTCTATGCTTTGTTTCCTCGTGAAGTAGCCTGGCTAGAGAAGGGGAAAGTCACTTGCATTTTTAAGCCATTGAATAGTTTCCCGAAAACTACGAGTTTCCTGAAATCTCAGGAAACATTTTTTCATCCAATCTTGCTGATACTGGGCGGGAACGATCAGTTCACAAATCGCACTTCGCCCCCCAAATTTCGTTCTTCTAGGTTGAAGCGTTCGTTTTCCAGTAACATTTTGAGTTTTTACATTTCACTCTGTTTTCTCCTATATTGATAGATGTAGTTTTAACCCTAAATCAAACACGGTTTTTGCTAGCTGAGTGAAACTTCACACAATAAAGTAGTTCTCAGTGCTATCTCTATGCTTTGTTTCCTCGTGAAGTAGCCTGGGTAGAGAAGGGGAAAATCACTTGCATTTGTAAGCCGTTGAATACTTTCCCCAAAACTACGAGTTTGCTGAAATCTCTGAAAACATTTTTTCACCCAATCTTGCTGATACTTGGCGGTAATGATCAGTACACAAATCCCAGTTGGCCACCCAAATTTCGTTCTTCTAGGTTGAAGCGTTCGTTTTCAGTAACATTTTGAATTTTTAGATTTCCCTCTGTTTTCTCCTATATTGATAGATGTAGTTTTAACCCTAAATCAAACACGGTTTTTGCTAGCTGAGTGAAACTTCACACAATAAAGTAGTTCTCCGTGCTATCTCTGTGCTTTGTTTCCTCCTGAAGTAGCCTGGGTAGAGAAGGGGAAAATCACTTGCATTTGTAAGCCGTTGAATACTTTCCCCAAAACTACGAGTTTCCTGAAATCTCCGAAAACACTTTTTCACCCATTCTTGCTGATACTTGGCGGTAATGATCAGTACACAAATCACACTTGGCCCCCCAAATTTCGTTCTTCTAGGTTGAAGCGTTCGTTTTCAGTAACATTTTGAGTTTTTAGATTTCCCTCTGTTTTCTCCTATATTGATAGATGTAGTTTTAACCCTAAATCAAACACGGTTTTTGCTAGCTGTATTAAACTTCACACAATAAAGTAGTTCTCAGTGCTATCTCTATGCTTTGTTTGCTCGTGAAGTAGCCTGGCTAGAGAAGGGGAAAATCACTTGCATTTGTAAGCTCTTGAATAGTTTCCCCAAAACTACGAGTTTCCTGATATCTCAGGAAACATTTTTTCACCCAATCTTGCTGATACTTGGCGGGAACGATCAGTTCACAAATCCCACTTCGCCCCCCAAATTTCGTTCTTCTAGGTTGAATCGTTCGTTTGCAGTAACAGTTGAATATTTAGGTTTCACTCGGTTTTCTGATATATTGATAGATGTAGATGGAACCCTAAATGAAACACGGTTTTTGCTAGCTGAGTGAAACTTCACACAATAAAGTAGTTCTCAGTGCTATCTCTGTGCTTTGTTTCCTCGTGAAGTAGCCTGGGTAGACAAGGGGAAAATCACTTGCATTTGTAAGCCGTTGAATAGTTTCCCGAAAACTACGAGTTTCCTGAAATCTCCGAAAACACTTTTTCACCCATTCTTGCTGATACTTGGCGGTAATGATCAGTACACAAATCCCAGTTCGCCACCCAAATTTCGTTCTTCTAGGTTGAAGCGTTCGTTTTCAGTAACATTTTGAATTTTTAGATTTCCCTCTGTTTTCTCCTATATTGATAGATGTAGTTTTAACCCTAAATCAAACACGGTTTATGCTAGCTGAGTGAAACTTCACACAATAAAGTAGTTCACAGTGCTATCTCTGTGCTTTGTTTCCTCGTGAAGTAGCCTGGGTAGAGAAGGGGAAAATCACTTGCATTTGTAAGCCGTTGAATAGTTTCCCCAAAACTACGAGTTTGCTGAAATCTCCGAAAACATTTTTTCACCCAATCTTACTGATACTTGGCGGTAATGATCAGTACACAAATCACAGTTCGCCACCCAAATTTCGTTCTTCTAGGTTGAAGCGTTCGTTTTCAGTAACATTTTGAGTTTTTAGATTTCCCTCTATTTTCTCCTATATTGATAGATGTAGTTTTAACCCTAAATCAAACACGGTTTTTGCTAGCTGTATGAAACTTCACACAATAAAGTAGTTCTCAGTGCTATCTCTACGCTTTGTTTGCTCGTGAAGTAGCCTGGCTAGAGAAGGGGAAAATCACTTGCATTTGTAAGCCGTTGAATAGTTTCCCCAAAACTACGAGTTTCCTGATATCTCAGGAAACATTTTTTCACCCAATCTTGCTGATACTGGGCGGGAACGATCAGTTCACAAATCCCACTTCGCCCCCCAAGTTTCGTTCTTCTAGGTTGAATCGTTCGTTTGCAGTAACAGTTGAATATTTAGGTTTCACTCGGTTTTCTGATATATTGATAGATGTAGATAGAACCCTAAATGAAACACGGTTTTTCTAGCTGTTTGAAACTCCACACAATAAAGTGGTTCTCAGTGCTGTCTCTGTGGTTTGTTTCTTCTTGAAGTAGCCTAAGAGGAGACTGGGGAAAAACACTTGCATTTGAAAGCCTTTGACAAGCTTCCAAAGAACTACGAGTTTCCTGAAATCTCCGAAAACATTTTTTCACCCATTCTTGCTGATACTTGGCGGTAATGATCAGTACACAAATCACACTTGGCACCCCATATTTCGTTCTTCTAGGTTGAAGCGTTCGTTTTCAGTAACATTTTGAGTTTTTAGATTTCCCTCTGTTTTCTCCTATATTGATAGATGTAGTTTTAACCCTAAATCAAACACGGTTTTTGCTAGCTGAGTGAAACTTCACACAATAAAGTAGTTCTCAGTGCTATCTCTATGCTTTGTTTCCTCGTGAAGTAGCCTGGCTAGAGAAGGGGAAAGTCACTTGCATTTTTAAGCCATTGAATAGTTTCCCGAAAACTACGAGTTTCCTGAAATCTCAGGAAACATTTTTTCATCCAATCTTGCTGATACTGGGCGGGAACGATCAGTTCACAAATCGCACTTCGCCCCCCAAATTTCGTTCTTCTAGGTTGAAGCGTTCGTTTTCAGTAACATTTTGAGTTTTTACATTTCACTCTGTTTTCTCCTATATTGATAGATGTAGTTTTAACCCTAAATCAAACACGGTTTTTGCTAGCTGAGTGAAACTTCACACAATAAAGTAGTTCTCAGTGCTATCTCTATGCTTTGTTTCCTCGTGAAGTAGCCTGGGTAGAGAAGGGGAAAATCACTTGCATTTGTAAGCCGTTGAATACTTTCCCCAAAACTACGAGTTTGCTGAAATCTCTGAAAACATTTTTTCACCCAATCTTGCTGATACTTGGCGGTAATGATCAGTACACAAATCCCAGTTGGCCACCCAAATTTCGTTCTTCTAGGTTGAAGCGTTCGTTTTCAGTAACATTTTGAATTTTTAGATTTCCCTCTGTTTTCTCCTATATTGATAGATGTAGTTTTAACCCTAAATCAAACACGGTTTTTGCTAGCTGAGTGAAACTTCACACAATAAAGTAGTTCTCCGTGCTATCTCTGTGCTTTGTTTCCTCCTGAAGTAGCCTGGGTAGAGAAGGGGAAAATCACTTGCATTTGTAAGCCGTTGAATACTTTCCCCAAAACTACGAGTTTCCTGAAATCTCCGAAAACACTTTTTCACCCATTCTTGCTGATACTTGGCGGTAATGATCAGTACACAAATCACACTTGGCCCCCCAAATTTCGTTCTTCTAGGATGAAGCGTTCGTTTTCAGTAACATTTTGAGTTTTTACATTTCACTCTCTTTTCTCCTATATTGATAGATGTAGTTTTAACCCTAAATCAAACACGGTTTTTGCTAGCTGTATGAAACTTCACACAATAAAGTAGTTCTCAGTGCTATCTCTATGCTTTGTTTGCTCGTGAAGTAGCCTGGCTAGAGAAGGGGAAAATCACTTGCATTTGTAAGCCGTTGAATACTTTCCCCAAAACTACGAGTTTCCTGATATCTCAGGAAACATTTTTTCACCCAATCTTGCTGATACTTGGCGGGAACGATCAGTTCACAAATCCCACTTCGCCCCCCCAAATTTCGTTCTTCTAGGTTGAATCGTTCGTTTGCAGTAACAGTTGAATATTTAGGTTTCACTCGGTTTTCTGATATATTGATAGATGTAGATGGAACCCTAAATGAAACACGGTTTTTGCTAGCTGTTTGAAACTCCACACAATAAAGTAGTTCTCAGTGCTGTCTCTGTGCTTTGTTTCTTCTTGAAGTAGCCTAAGAGCAGACTGGGGAAAAACACTTGCATTTGAAAGCCTTTGACAAGCTTCCAAAGAACTACGAGTTTCCTGAAATCTCCGAAAACATTTTTTCACCCATTCTTGCTGATACTTGGCGGTAATGAACAATACACAAATCACACTTGGCCCCCCAAATTTCGTTCTTCTAGGTTGAAGCGTTCGTTTTCAGTAACATTTTGAGTTTTTAGATTTCCCTCTGTTTTCTCCTATATTGATAGATGTAGTTTTAACCCTAAATCAAACACGGTTTTTGCTAGCTGAGTGAAACTTCACACAATAAAGTAGTTCTCAGTGCTATCTCTGTGCTTTGTTTCCTCGTGAAGTAGCCTGGGTAGAGAAGGGGAAAATCACTTGCATTTGTAAGCCGTTGAATACTTTCCCCAAAAATACGAGTTTGCTGAAATCTCTGAAAACATTTTTTCACCCAATCTTGCTGATACTTGGCGGTAATGATCAGTACACAAATCCCAGTTGGCCACCCAAATTTCGTTCTTCTAGGTTGAAGCGTTCGTTTTCAGTAACATTTTGAATTTTTAGATTTCCCTCTGTTTTCTCCTATATTGATAGATGTAGTTTTAACCCTAAATCAAACACGGTTTTTGCTAGCTGAGTGAAACTTCACATAATAAAGTAGTTCTCCGTGCTATCTCTGTGCTTTGTTTCCTCCTGAAGTAGCCTGGGTAGAGAAGGGGAAAATCACTTGCATTTGTAAGCCGTTGAATACTTTCCCCAAAACTACGAGTTTCCTGAAATCTCCGAAAACACTTTTTCACCCATTCTTGCTGATACTTGGCGGTAATGATCAGTACACAAATCACACTTGGCCCCCCAAATTTCGTTCTTCTAGGATGAAGCGTTCGTTTTCAGTAACATTTTGAGTTTTTACATTTCACTCTCTTTTCTCCTATATTGATAGATGTAGTTTTAACCCTAAATCAAACACGGTTTTTGCTAGCTGTATGAAACTTCACACAATAAAGTAGTTCTCAGTGCTATCTCTATGCTTTGTTTGCTCGTGAAGTAGCCTGGCTAGAGAAGGGGAAAATCACTTGCATTTGTAAGCCGTTGAATAGTTTCCACAAAAGTACGAGTTTCCTGATATCTCAGGAAACATTTTTTCACCCAATCTTGCTGATACTTGGCGGGAACGATCAGTTCACAAATCCCACTTCGCCCCCCCAAATTTCGTTCTTCTAGGTTGAATCGTTCGTTTGCAGTAACAGTTGAATATTTAGGTTTCACTCGGTTTTCTGATATATTGATAGATGTAGATGGAACCCTAAATGAAACACGGTTTTTGGTAGCTGTTTGAAACTCCACACAATAAAGTAGTTCTCAGTGCTGTCTCTGTGCTTTGTTTCTTCTTGAAGTAGCCTAAGAGCAGACTGGGGAAAAACACTTGCATTTGAAAGCCTTTGACAAGCTTCCAAAGAACTACGAGTTTCCTGAAATCTCCGAAAACATTTTTTCACCCATTCTTGCTGATACTTGGCGGTAATGAACAATACACAAATCACACTTGGCCCCCCAAATTTCGTTCTTCTAGGTTGAAGCGTTCGTTTTCAGTAACATTTTGAGTTTTTAGATTTCCCTCTGTTTTCTCCTATATTGATAGATGTAGTTTTAACCCTAAATCAAACACGGTTTTTGCTAGCTGAGTGAAACTTCACACAATAAAGTAGTTCTCAGTGCTATCTCTGTGCTTTGTTTCCTCGTGAAGTAGCCTGGGTAGAGAAGGGGAAAATCACTTGCATTTTTAAGCCGTTGAATACTTTCCCCAAAACTACGAGTTTGCTGAAATCTCCGAAAACATTTTTTCAGGCAATCTTGCTGATACTTGGCGGTAATGATCAGTACACAAATCCCAGTTCGCCACCGAAATTTCGTTCTTCTAGGTTGAAGCGTTCGTTTTCAGTAAAATTTTGAGTTGTTACATTTCACTCTGTTTTCTCCTATATTGATAGATGTAGTTTTAACCCTAAATCAAACACGGTTTTTGCTAGCTGAGTGAAACTTCACATAATAAAGTAGTTCTCCGTGCTATCTCTGTGCTTTGTTTCCTCCTGAAGTAGCCTGGGTAGAGAAGGGGAAAATCACTTGCATTTGTAAGCCGTTGAATACTTTCCCCAAAACTACGAGTTTCCTGAAATCTCCGAAAACACTTTTTCACCCATTCTTGCTGATACTTGGCGGTAATGATCAGTACACAAATCACACTTGGCCCCCCAAATTTCGTTCTTCTAGGATGAAGCGTTCGTTTTCAGTAACATTTTGAGTTTTTACATTTCACTCTCTTTTCTCCTATATTGATAGATGTAGTTTTAACCCTAAATCAAACACGGTTTTTGCTAGCTGTATGAAACTTCACACAATAAAGTAGTTCTCAGTGCTATCTCTATGCTTTGTTTGCTCGTGAAGTAGCCTGGCTAGAGAAGGGGAAAATCACTTGCATTTGTAAGCCGTTGAATAGTTTCCACAAAAGTACGAGTTTCCTGATATCTCAGGAAACATTTTTTCACCCAATCTTGCTGATACTTGGCGGGAACGATCAGTTCACAAATCCCACTTCGCCCCCCCAAATTTCGTTCTTCTAGGTTGAATCGTTCGTTTGCAGTAACAGTTGAATATTTAGGTTTCACTCGGTTTTCTGATATATTGATAGATGTAGATGGAACCCTAAATGAAACACGGTTTTTGGTAGCTGTTTGAAACTCCACACAATAAAGTAGTTCTCAGTGCTGTCTCTGTGCTTTGTTTCTTCTTGAAGTAGCCTAAGAGCAGACTGGGGAAAAACACTTGCATTTGAAAGCCTTTGACAAGCTTCCAAAGAACTACGAGTTTCCTGAAATCTCCGAAAACATTTTTTCACCCATTCTTGCTGATACTTGGCGGTAATGAACAATACACAAATCACACTTGGCCCCCCAAATTTCGTTCTTCTAGGTTGAAGCGTTCGTTTTCAGTAACATTTTGAGTTTTTAGATTTCCCTCTGTTTTCTCCTATATTGATAGATGTAGTTTTAACCCTAAATCAAACACGGTTTTTGCTAGCTGAGTGAAACTTCACACAATAAAGTAGTTCTCAGTGCTATCTCTGTGCTTTGTTTCCTCGTGAAGTAGCCTGGGTAGAGAAGGGGAAAATCACTTGCATTTTTAAGCCGTTGAATACTTTCCCCAAAACTACGAGTTTGCTGAAATCTCCGAAAACATTTTTTCAGGCAATCTTGCTGATACTTGGCGGTAATGATCAGTACACAAATCCCAGTTCGCCACCGAAATTTCGTTCTTCTAGGTTGAAGCGTTCGTTTTCAGTAAAATTTTGAGTTGTTACATTTCACTCTGTTTTCTCCTATATTGATAGATGTAGTTTTAACCCTAAATCTAACACGGTTTTTGCTAGCTGTATGAAACTTCACACAATAAAGTAGTTCTCAGTGCTATCTCTATGCTTTGTTTCCTCGTGAAGTAGCCTGGCTAGAGAAGGGGAAAGTCACTTGCATTTGTAAGCCATTGAATAGTTTCCCGAAAACTACGAGTTTCCTGAAATCTCCGAAAACACTTTTTCACCCATTCTTGCTGATACTTGGCGGTAATGATCAGTACACAAATCCCACTTGGCCCCCCAAATTTCGTTCTTCTAGGTTGAATCGTTCGTTTTCAGTAACAGTTGAATATTTAGGTTTCACTCGGTTTTCTGATATATTGATAGATGTAGATGGAACCCTAAATGAAACACGGTTTTTGCTAGCTGTTTGAAACTCCACACAATAAAGTGGTTCTCAGTGCTGTCTCTGTGCTTTGTTTCTTCTTGAAGTAGCCTAAGAGCAGACTGGGGAAAAACACTTGCATTTGAAAGCCTTTGACAAGCTTCCAAAGAACTACGAGTTTCCTGAAATCTCCGAAAACATTTTTTCACCCATTCTTGCTGATACTTGGCGGTAATGATCAGTACACAAATCACACTTGGCCCCCCAAATTTCGTTCTTCTAGGTTGAAGCGTTCGTTTTCAGTAACATTTTGAGTTTTTAGATTTCCCTCTGTTTTCTCCTATATTGATAGATGTAGTTTTAACCCTAAATCAAACACGGTTTTTGCTAGCTGAGTGAAACTTCACACAATAAAGTAGTTCTCAGTGCTATCTCTGTGCTTTGTTTCCTCGTGAAGTAGCCTGGGTAGAGAAGGGGAAAATCACTTGCATTTGTAAGCCGTTGAATACTTTCCCCAAAACTACGAGTTTGCTGAAATCTCCGAAAACATTTCTTCACCCAATCTTGCTGATACTTGGCGGTAATGATCAGTACACAAATCCCAGTTGGCCACCCAAATTTCGTTCTTCTAGGTTGAAGCGTTCGTTTTCAGTAACATTTTGAATTTCTAGATTTCCCTCTGTTTTCTCCTATATTGATAGATGTAGTTTTAACCCTAAAACAAACACGGTTTTTGCTAGCTGTATGAAACTTCACACAATAAAGTAGTTCTCAGTGCTATCTCTATGCTTTGTTTCCTCCTGAAGCAGCCTGGCTAGAGAAGGGGAAAGTCACTTGCATTTGTAAGCCATTGAATAGTTTCCCGAAAACTACGAGTTTCCTGAAATCTCCGAAAACACTTTTTCACCCATTCTTGCTGATACTTGGCGGTAATGATCAGTACACAAATCACACTTGGCCCCCCAAATTTCGTTCTTCTAGGTTGAAGCGTTCGTTTTCAGTAACATTTTGAGTTTTTACATTTCACTCTCTTTTCTCCTATATAGATAGATGTACTTTTAACCCTAAATCAAACACGGTTTTTGCTAGCTGTATGAAACTTCACACAATAAAGTAGTTCTCAGTGCTATCTCTACGCTTTGTTTGCTCGTGAAGTAGCCTGGCTAGAGAAGGGGAAAATCACTTGCATTTGTAAGCCGTTGAATAGTTTCCCCAAAACTACGAGTTTCCTGATATCTCAGGAAACATTTTTTCACCCAATCTTGCTGATACTGGGCGGGAACGATCAGTTCACAAATCCCACTTCGACCCCCAAGTTTCGTTCTTCTAGGTTGAATCGTTCGTTTGCAGTAACAGTTGAATATTTAGGTTTCACTCGGTTTTCTGATATATTGATAGATGTAGATAGAACCCTAAATGAAACACGGTTTTTCTAGCTGTTTGAAACTCCACACAATAAAGTGGTTCTCAGTGCTGTCTCTGTGGTTTGTTTCTTCTTGAAGTAGCCTAAGAGGAGACTGGGGAAAAACACTTGCATTTGAAAGCCTTTGACAAGCTTCCAAAGAACTACGAGTTTCCTGAAATCTCCGAAAACATTTTTTCACCCAATCTTGCTGATACTTGGCGGTAAAGATCAGTACACAAATCCCAGTTCGCCACCCAAATTTCGTTCTTCTAGGTTGAAGCGTTCGTTTTCAGTAACATTTTGAGTTTTTACATTTCACTCAGTTTTCTCCTATATTGATAGATGTAGTTTTAACCCTAAATCAAACACGGTTTTTGCTAGCTGAGTGAAACTTCACACAATAAAGTAGTTCTCAGTGCTATCTCTATGCTTTGTTTCCTCGTGAAATAGCCTGGGTAGAGAAGGGGAAAATCACTTGCATTTGTAAGCCGTTGAATAGTTTCCCGAAAACTACGAGTTTCCTGAAATCTCCGAAAACATTTTTTTACCCATTCTTGCTGATACTTGGGGTTAATGATCTGTACACAAATCCCAGTTCGCCACCCAAATTTCGTTCTTCTAGGTTGAAGCGTTCGTTTTCAGTAACATTTTGAATTTTTAGATTTCCCTCTGTTTTCTCCTATATTGATAGATGTAGTTTTAACCCTAAATCAAACACGGTTTTTGCTAGCTGTATGAAACTTCACACAATAAAGTAGTTCTCAGTGCTATCTCTATGCTTTGTTTCCTCGTGAAGTAGCCTGGCTAGAGAAGGGGAAAGTCACTTGCATTTGTAAGCCATTGAATAGTTTCCCGAAAACTACGAGTTTCCTGAAATCTCCGAAAACATTTTTTTACCCATTCTTGCTGATACTTGGCGGTAATGATCAGTACACAAATCCCAGTTCGCCACCCAAATTTCGTTCTTCTAGGTTGAAGCGTTCGTTTTCAGTAACATTTTGAATTTTTAGATTTTCCTCTGTTTTCTCCTATATTGATAGATGTAGTTTTAACCCTAAAAGAAACACGGTTTTTGCTAGCTGTATGAAACTTCACACAATAAAGTAGTTCTCAGTGCTATCTCTATGCTTTGTTTCCTCGTGAAGTAGCCTGGCTAGAGAAGGGGAAAGTCACTTGCATTTGTAAGCCATTGAATAGTTTCCCGAAAACTACGAGTTTCCTGATATCTCAGGAAACATTTTTTCACCCAATCTTGCTGATACTGGGCGGGAACGATCAGTTCACAAATCCCACTTCGCCCCCCAAATTTCGTTCTTCTAGGTTGAATCGTTCGTTTGCAGTAACAGTTGAATATTTAGGTTTCACTCGGTTTTCTGATATATTGATAGATGTAGATGGAACCCTAAATGAAACACGGTTTTTCTAGCTGTTTGAAACTCCACACAATAAAGTGGTTCTCAGTGCTGTCTCTGTGGTTTGTTTCTTCTTGAAGTAGCCTAAGAGGAGACTGGGGAAAAACACTTGCATTTGAAAGCCTTTGACAAGCTTCCAAAGAACTACGAGTTTCCTGAAATCTCCGAAAACATTTTTTCACCCAATCTTGCTGATACTTGGCGGTAAAGATCAGTACACAAATCCCAGTTCGCCACCCAAATTTCGTTCTTCTAGGTTGAAGCGTTCGTTTTCAGTAACATTTTGAGTTTTTACATTTCACTCAGTTTTCTCCTATATTGATAGATGTAGTTTTAACCCTAAATCAAACACGGTTTTTGCTAGCTGAGTGAAACTTCACACAATAAAGTAGTTCTCAGTGCTATCTCTATGCTTTGTTTCCTCGTGAAATAGCCTGGGTAGAGAAGGGGAAAATCACTTGCATTTGTAAGCCGTTGAATAGTTTCCCGAAAACTACGAGTTTCCTGAAATCTCCGAAAACATTTTTTTACCCATTCTTGCTGATACTTGGGGTTAATGATCTGTACACAAATCCCAGTTCGCCACCCAAATTTCGTTCTTCTAGGTTGAAGCGTTCGTTTTCAGTAACATTTTGAATTTTTAGATTTCCCTCTGTTTTCTCCTATATTGATAGATGTAGTTTTAACCCTAAATCAAACACGGTTTTTGCTAGCTGTATGAAACTTCACACAATAAAGTAGTTCTCAGTGCTATCTCTATGCTTTGTTTCCTCGTGAAGTAGCCTGGCTAGAGAAGGGGAAAGTCACTTGCATTTGTAAGCCATTGAATAGTTTCCCGAAAACTACGAGTTTCCTGAAATCTCCGAAAACATTTTTTTACCCATTCTTGCTGATACTTGGCGGTAATGATCAGTACACAAATCCCAGTTCGCCACCCAAATTTCGTTCTTCTAGGTTGAAGCGTTCGTTTTCAGTAACATTTTGAATTTTTAGATTTTCCTCTGTTTTCTCCTATATTGATAGATGTAGTTTTAACCCTAAAAGAAACACGGTTTTTGCTAGCTGTATGAAACTTCACACAATAAAGTAGTTCTCAGTGCTATCTCTATGCTTTGTTTCCTCGTGAAGTAGCCTGGCTAGAGAAGGGGAAAGTCACTTGCATTTGTAAGCCATTGAATAGTTTCCCGAAAACTACGAGTTTCCTGATATCTCAGGAAACATTTTTTCACCCAATCTTGCTGATACTGGGCGGGAACGATCAGTTCACAAATCCCACTTCGCCCCCCAAGTTTCGTTCTTCTAGGTTGAATCGTTCGTTTGCAGTAACAGTTGAATATTTAGGTTTCACTCGGTTTTCTGATATATTGATAGATGTAGATAGAACCCTAAATGAAACACGGTTTTTCTAGCTGTTTGAAACTCCACACAATAAAGTGGTTCTCAGTGCTGTCTCTGTGGTTTGTTTCTTCTTGAAGTAGCCTAAGAGGAGACTGGGGAAAAACACTTGCATTTGAAAGCCTTTGACAAGCTTCCAAAGAACTACGAGTTTCCTGAAATCTCCGAAAACATTTTTTCACCCATTCTTGCTGATACTTGGCGGTAATGATCAGTACACAAATCACACTTGGCACCCCATATTTCGTTCTTCTAGGTTGAAGCGTTCGTTTTCAGTAACATTTTGAGTTTTTAGATTTCCCTCTGTTTTCTCCTATATTGATAGATGTAGTTTTAACCCTAAATCAAACACGGTTTTTGCTAGCTGAGTGAAACTTCACACAATAAAGTAGTTCTCAGTGCTATCTCTATGCTTTGTTTCCTCGTGAAGTAGCCTGGCTAGAGAAGGGGAAAGTCACTTGCATTTTTAAGCCATTGAATAGTTTCCCGAAAACTACGAGTTTCCTGAAATCTCAGGAAACATTTTTTCATCCAATCTTGCTGATACTGGGCGGGAACGATCAGTTCACAAATCGCACTTCGCCCCCCAAATTTCGTTCTTCTAGGTTGAAGCGTTCGTTTTCAGTAACATTTTGAGTTTTTACATTTCACTCTCTTTTCTCCTATATTGATAGATGTAGTTTTAACCCTAAATCAAACACGGTTTTTGCTAGCTGAGTGAAACTTCACACAATAAAGTAGTTCACAGTGCTATCTCTGTGCTTTGTTTCCTCGTGAAGTAGCCTGGGTAGAGAAGGGGAAAATCACTTGCATTTGTAAGCCGTTGAATACTTTCCCCAAAACTACGAGTTTGCTGAAATCTCCGAAAACATTTTTTCACCCAATCTTACTGATACTTGGCGGTAATGATCAGTACACAAATCCCAGTTGGCCACCCAAATTTCGTTCTTCTAGGTTGAAGCGTTCGTTTTCAGTAACATTTTGAATTTTTAGATTTCCCTCTGTTTTCTCCTATATTGATAGATGTAGTTTTATCCCTAAATCAAACACGGTTTTTGCTAGCTGTATGAAACTTCACACAATAAAGTAGTTCTCAGTGCTATCTCTGTGCTTTGTTTCCTCGTGAAGTAGCCTGGCTAGAGAAGGGGAAAGTCACTTGCATTTGTAAGCCTTTGAATAGTTTCCCGAAAACTACGAGTTTCATGAAATCTCCGAAAACATTTTTTCACCCATTCTTGCTGATACGTGGCGGTAATGATCAGTACACAAATCACACTTGGCCCCCCAAATTTCGTTCTTCTAGGTTGAAGCGTTCGTTTTCAGTAACATTTTGAGTTTTTACATTTCACTCTCTTTTCTCCTATATTGATAGATGTAGTTTTAACCCTAAATCAAACACGGTTTTTGCTAGCTGAGTGAAACTTCACACAATAAAGTAGTTCACAGTGCTATCTCTGTGCTTTGTTTCCTCGTGAAGTAGCCTGGGTAGAGAAGGGGAAAATCACTTGCATTAGTAAGCCGTTGAATAGTTTCCCCAAAACTACGAGTTTGCTGAAATCTCCGAAAACATTTTTTCACCCAATCTTGCTGATACTTGGCGGTAATGATCAGTACACAAATCCCAGTCCGCCACCCAAATTTCGTTCTTCTAGGTTGAAGCGTTCGTTTTCAGTAACATTTTGAGTTTTTAGATTTCCCTCTGTTTTCTCCTATATTGATAGATGTAGTTTTAACCCTAAATCAAACACGGTTTTTGCTAGCTGTATTAAACTTCACACAATAAAGTAGTTCTCAGTGCTATCTCTATGCTTTGTTTGCTCGTGAAGTACCCTGGCTAGAGAAGGGGAAAATCACTTGCATTTGTAAGCTCTTGAATAGTTTCCCCAAAACTACGAGTTTCCTGATATCTCAGGAAACATTTTTTCACCCAATCTTGCTGATACTTGGCGGGAACGATCAGTTCACAAATCCCACTTCGCCCCCCAAATTTCGTTCTTCTAGGTTGAATCGTTCGTTTGCAGTAACAGTTGAATATTTAGGTTTCACTCGGTTTTCTGATATATTGATAGATGTAGATGGAACCCTAAATGAAACACGGTTTTTGCTAGCTGAGTGAAACTTCACACAATAAAGTAGTTCTCAGTGCTATCTCTGTGCTTTGTTTCCTCGTGAAGTAGCCTGGGTAGACAAGGGGAAAATCACTTGCATTTGTAAGCCGTTGAATAGTTTCCCGAAAACTACGAGTTTCCTGAAATCTCCGAAAACACTTTTTCACCCATTCTTGCTGATACTTGGCGGTAATGATCAGTACACAAATCCCAGTTCGCCACCCAAATTTCGTTCTTCTAGGTTGAAGCGTTCGTTTTCAGTAACATTTTGAATTTTTAGATTTCCCTCTGTTTTCTCCTATATTGATAGATGTAGTTTTAACCCTAAATCAAACACGGTTTTTGCTAGCTGTATGAAACTTCACACAATAAAGTAGTTCTCAGTGCTATCTCTATGCTTTGTTTCCTCGTGAAGTAGCCTGGCTAGAGAAGGGGAAAGTCACTCGCATTTGTAAGCCATTGAATAGTTTCCCGAAAACTACGAGTTTCCTGATATCTCAGGAAACATTTTTTCACCCAATCTTGCTGATACTGGGCGGGAACGATCAGTTCACAAATCCCACTTCGCCCCCCAAGTTTCGTTCTTCTAGGTTGAATCGTTCGTTTGCAGTAACAGTTGAATATTTAGGTTTCACTCGGTTTTCTGATATATTGATAGATGTAGATAGAACCCTAAATGAAACACGGTTTTTCTAGCTGTTTGAAACTCCACACAATAAAGTGGTTCTCAGTGCTGTCTCTGTGGTTTGTTTCTTCTTGAAGTAGCCTAAGAGGAGACTGGGGAAAAACACTTGCATTTGAAAGCCTTTGACAAGCTTCCAAAGAACTACGAGTTTCCTGAAATCTCCGAAAACATTTTTTCACCCATTCTTGCTGATACTTGGCGGTAATGATCAGTACACAAATCACACTTGGCACCCCATATTTCGTTCTTCTAGGTTGAAGCGTTCGTTTTCAGTAACATTTTGAGTTTTTAGATTTCCCTCTGTTTTCTCCTATATTGATAGATGTAGTTTTAACCCTAAATCAAACACGGTTTTTGCTAGCTGAGTGAAACTTCACACAATAAAGTAGTTCTCAGTGCTATCTCTATGCTTTGTTTCCTCGTGAAGTAGCCTGGCTAGAGAAGGGGAAAGTCACTTGCATTTTTAAGCCATTGAATAGTTTCCCGAAAACTACGAGTTTCCTGAAATCTCAGGAAACATTTTTTCATCCAATCTTGCTGATACTGGGCGGGAACGATCAGTTCACAAATCGCACTTCGCCCCCCAAATTTCGTTCTTCTAGGTTGAAGCGTTCGTTTTCAGTAACATTTTGAGTTTTTACATTTCACTCTCTTTTCTCCTATATTGATAGATGTAGTTTTAACCCTAAATCAAACACGGTTTTTGCTAGCTGAGTGAAACTTCACACAATAAAGTAGTTCACAGTGCTATCTCTGTGCTTTGTTTCCTCGTGAAGTAGCCTGGGTAGAGAAGGGGAAAATCACTTGCATTTGTAAGCCGTTGAATACTTTCCCAAAACTACGAGTTTGCTGAAATCTCCGAAACATTTTTTCACCCAATCTTACTGATACTTGGCGGTAATGATCAGTACACAAATCCAGTTGGCCACCCAAATTTCGTTCTTCTAGGTTGAAGCGTTCGTTTTTCAGTAACATTTTGAATTTTTAGATTTCCCTCTGTTTTCTCCTATATTGATAGATGTAGTTTTAACCCTAAATCAAACACGGTTTTTGCTAGCTGTATGAAACTTCACACAATAAAGTAGTTCTCAGTGCTATCTCTGTGCTTTTGTTTCCTCGTGAAGTAGCCTGGCTAGAGAAGGGAAAGTCACTTGCATTTGTAAGCCATTGAATAGTTTCCCGAAAACTACGAGTTTCCTGAAATCTCCGAAAACATTTTTTTACCCATTCTTGCTGATACTTGGCGGTAATGATCAGTACACAAATCCCAGTTCGCCACCAAATTTCGTTCTTCTAGGTTTGAAGCGTTCGTTTTCAGTAACATTTTGAATTTTTAGATTTTCCTCTGTTTTCTCCTATATTGATAGATGTAGTTTTAACCCTAAAACAAACACGGGTTTTTGCTAGCTGTATGAAACTTCACACAATAAAGTAGTTCTCAGTGCTATCTCTATGCTTTGTTTCCTCGTGAAGTAGCCTGGCTAGAGAAGGGAAAGTCACTTGCATTTGTAAGCCATTGAATAGTTTCCCGAAAACTACGAGTTTCCTGATATCTCAGGAAACATTTTTTCACCCAATCTTGCTGATACTGGGCGGGAACGATCAGTTCACAATCCACTTCGCCCCCCAAGTTTCGTTCTTCTAGGTTGAATCGTTCGTTTGCAGTAACAGTTGAATATTTAGGTTTCACTCGGTTTTCTGATATATTGATAGATGTAGATAGAACCCTAAATGAAACACGGTTTTTCTAGCTGTTTGAAACTCCACACAATAAAGTGGTTCTCAGTGCTGTCTCTGTGGTTTTGTTTCTTCTTGAAGTAGCCTAAGAGGAGACTGGGGAAAAACACTTGCATTTGAAAGCCTTTGACAAGCTTCCAAAGAACTACGAGTTTCCTGAAAATCTCCGAAAACATTTTTTCACCATTCTTGCTGATACTTGGCGGTAATGATCAGTACACAAATCACACTTGGCACCCATATTTCGTTCTTCTAGGTTGAAGCGTTCGTTTTCAGTAACATTTTGAGTTTTTAGATTTCCCTCTGTTTTCTCCTATATTGATAGATGTAGTTTTAACCCTAAATCAAACACGGTTTTTGCTAGCTGAGTGAAACTTCACACAATAAAGTAGTTCTCAGTGCTATCTCTATGCTTTGTTTCCTCGTGAAGTAGCCTGGCTAGAGAAGGGGAAAGTCACTTGCATTTTTAAGCCATTGAATAGTTTCCCGAAAACTACGAGTTTCCTGAAATCTCAGGAACATTTTTCATCCAATCTTGCTGATACTGGGCGGGAACGATCAGTTCACAATCGCACTTCCGCCCCCCAAATTTCGTTCTTCTCGGTTGACGCGTTCGTTTTCAGTAACATTTTGAGTTTTTACATTTCACTCTCTTTTCTCCTATATTGATAGATGTAGTTTTAACCCTAAATCAAACACGGTTTTGCTAGCTGAGTGAAACTTCACACAATAAAGTAGTTCACAGTGCTAATCTCTGTGCTTTGTTTCCTCGTGAAGTAGCCTGGGTAGAGAAGGGGAAAATCACTTGCATTTGTAAGCCGTGAATACTTTCCCCAAAACTACGAGTTTGCTGAAATCTCCGAAACATTTTTTCACCCAATCTTACTGATACTTGGCGGTAATGATCAGTACACAAATCCCAGTTGGCCACCCAAATTTCGTTCTTCTAGGTTGAAGCGTTCGTTTTCAGTAACATTTTGAATTTTTAGATTTCCTCTGTTTTCTCCTATATTGATAGATGTAGTTTTATCCCTAAATCAAACACGGTTTTGCTAGCTGTATGAAACTTCACACAATAAAGTAGTTCTCAGTGCTATCTCTGTGCTTTGTTTCCTCGTGAAGTAGCCTGGCTAGAGAAGGGGAAAGTCACTTGCATTTGTAAGCCTTTGAATAGTTTCCCGAAAACTACGAGTTTCATGAAATCTCCGAAAACATTTTTCACCCAGTTCTTGCTGATACCGTGGCGGTAATGATCAGTACACAAATCACACTTGGCCCCCAAATTTCGTTCTTCTAGGTTGAAGCGTTCGTTTTCAGTAACATTTTGAGTTTTTACATTTCCCTCTGTTTTCTCCTATATTGATAGATGTAGTTTTAACCCTAAATCAAACACGGTTTTTGCTAGCTGAGTGAAACTTCACACAATAAAGTAGTTCACAGTGCTATCTCTGTGCTTTGTTTCCTCGTGAAGTAGCCTGGGTAGAGAAGGGGAAAATCACTTGCATTAGTAAGCCGTTGAATATTTTCCCCAAAACTACGAGTTTGCTGAAATCTCCGAAAACATTTTTTCACCCAATCTTGCTGATACTTGGCGGTAATGATCAGTACACAAATCCCAGTTCGCCACCCAAATTTCGTTCTTCTAGGTTGAAGCGTTCGTTTTCAGTAACATTTGAGTTTTTAGATTTCCCTCTGTTTTCTCCTATATTGATAGATGTAGTTTTTAACCCTAATCAAACACGGTTTTTGCTAGCTGTATTAAACTTCACACAATAAAGTAGTTCTCAGTGCTATCTCTATGCTTTGTTTGCTCGTGAAGTAACCCTGGCTAGAGAAGGGGAAAATCACTTGCATTTGTAAGCTCTTGAATAGTTTCCCAAAACTACGAGTTTCCTGATATCTCAGGAAACATTTTTTCACCCAATCTTGCTGATACTTGGCGGGAACGATCAGTTCACAAATCCACTTCGCCCCCCAAATTTCGTTCTTCTAGGTTGAATCGTTCGTTTGCAGTAACAGTTGAATATTTAGGTTTCACTCGGTTTTCTGATATATTGATAGATGTAGATGGAACCCTAAATGAAACACGGTTTTTGCTAGCTGAGTGAAACTTCACACAATAAAGTAGTTCTCAGTGCTATCTCTGTGCTTTGTTTCCTCGTGAAGTAGCCTGGGTAGACAAGGGGAAAATCACTTGCATTTGTAAGCCGTTGAATAGTTTCCCGAAAACTACGAGTTTCCTGAAATCTCCGAAAACACTTTTTCACCCATTCTTGCTGATACTTGGCGGTAATGATCAGTACACAAATCCCCAGTTCGCCACCCAAATTTCGTTCTTCTAGGTTGAAGCGTTCGTTTTCAGTAACATTTTGAATTTTTAGATTTCCTCTGTTTTCTCCTATATTGATAGATGTAGTTTTAACCCCTAAATCAAACACGGTTTATGCTAGCTGAGTGAAACTTCACACAATAAAGTAGTTCACAGTGCTATCTCTGTGCTTTGTTTCCTCGTGAAGTAGCCTGGGTAGAGAAGGGGAAAATCACTTGCATTTGTAAGCCGTTGAATAGTTTCCCCAAAACTACGAGTTTGCTGAAATCTCCGAAAACATTTTTTCACCCAATCTTGCTGATACTTGGCGGTAATGATCAGTACACAAATCACAGTTCGCCACCCAAATTTCGTTCTTCTAGGTTGAAGCGTTCGTTTTCAGTAACATTTGAGGTTTTTAGATTTCCTCTATTTTCTCCCTATTTTCTCCTATATTGATAGATGTAGTTTTAACCCTAAATCAAACACGGTTTTTGCTAGCTGTATTAAACTTCACACAATAAAGTAGTTCTCAGTGCTATCTCTACGCTTTGTTTGCTCGTGAAGTAGCCTGGCTAGAGAAGGGAAAAATCACTTGCATTTGTAAGCCGTTGAATAGTTTCCCCAAAACTACGAGTTTCCTGATATCTCAGGAAACATTTTTTCACCCAATCTTGCTGATACTGGGCGGGAACGATCAGTTCACAAATCCCACTTCGCCCCCCAAGTTTCGTTCTTCTAGGTTGAATCGTTCGTTTGCAGTAACAGTTGAATATTTAGGTTTCACTCGGTTTTCTGATATATTGATAGATGTAGATAGAACCCTAAATGAAACACGGTTTTTCTAGCTGTTTGAAACTCCACACAATAAAGTGGTTCTCAGTGCTGTCTCTGTGGTTTGTTTCTTCTTGAAGTAGCCTAAGAGGAGACTGGGGAAAAACACTTGCATTTGAAAGCCTTTGACAAGCTTCCAAAGAACTACGAGTTTCCTGAAATCTCCGAAAACATTTTTTCACCCATTCTTGCTGATACTTGGCGGTAATGATCAGTACACAAATCACACTTGGCACCCCATATTTCGTTCTTCTAGGTTGAAGCGTTCGTTTTCAGTAACATTTTGAGTTTTTAGATTTCCCTCTGTTTTCTCCTATATTGATAGATGTAGTTTTAACCCTAAATCAAACACGGTTTTTGCTAGCTGAGTGAAACTTCACACAATAAAGTAGTTCTCAGTGCTATCTCTATGCTTTGTTTCCTCGTGAAGTAGCCTGGCTAGAGAAGGGGAAAGTCACTTGCATTTTTAAGCCATTGAATAGTTTCCCGAAAACTACGAGTTTCCTGAAATCTCAGGAAACATTTTTTCATCCAATCTTGCTGATACTGGGCGGGAACGATCAGTTCACAAATCGCACTTCGCCCCCCAAATTTCGTTCTTCTAGGTTGAAGCGTTCGTTTTCAGTAACATTTTGAGTTTTTACATTTCACTCTGTTTCTCCTATATTGATAGATGTAGTTTTAACCCTAAATCAAACACGGTTTTTGCTAGCTGAGTGAAACTTCACACAATAAAGTAGTTCTCAGTGCTATCTCTATGCTTTGTTTCCTCGTGAAATAGCCTGGGTAGAGAAGGGGAAAATCACTTGCATTTGTAAGCCGTTGAATACTTTCCCCAAAACTACGAGTTTGCTGAAATCTCCGAAAACATTTTTTCACCCAATCTTGCTGATACTTGGCGGTAATGATCAGTACACAAATCCCAGTTGGCCACCCAAATTTCGTTCTTCTAGGTTGAAGCGTTCGTTTTCAGTAACATTTTGAATTTTTAGATTTCCCTCTGTTTTCTCCTATATTGATAGATGTAGTTTTAACCCTAAATCAAACACGGTTTTTGCTAGCTGTATGAAACTTCACACAATAAAGTAGTTCTCAGTGCTATCTCTATGCTTTGTTTCCTCGTGAAGTAGCCTGGCTAGAGAAGGGGAAAGTCACTTGCATTTGTAAGCCATTGAATAGTTTCCCGAAAACTACGAGTTTCATGAAATCTCCGAAAAACATTTTTTCACCCATTCTTGCTGATACTTGGCGGTAATGATCAGTACACAAATCACACTTGGCCCCCCAAATTTCGTTCTTCTAGGTTGAAGCGTTCGTTTTTCAGTAACATTTTGAGTTTTTACATTTCACTCTCTTTTCTCCTATATTGATAGATGTAGTTTTAACCCTAAATCAAACACGGTTTTTGCTAGCTGAGTGAAACTTCACACAATAAAGTAGTTCACAGTGCTATCTCTGTGCTTTGTTTCCTCGTGAAGTAGCCTGGGTAGAGAAGGGGAAAATCACTTGCATTTGTAAGCCGTTGAATACTTTCCCCAAAACTACGAGTTTGCTGAAATCTCCGAAAACATTTTTTCACCCCAATCTTGCTGATACTTGGCGGTAATGATCAGTACACAAATCCCAGTTGGCCACCCAAATTTCGTTCTTCTAGGTTGAAGCGTTCGTTTTCAGTAACATTTTGAATTTTTAGATTTCCCTCTGTTTTCTCCTATATTGATAGATGTAGTTTTAACCCTAAATCAAACACGGTTTTTGCTAGCTGTATGAAACTTCACACAATAAAGTAGTTCTCAGTGCTATCTCTGTGCTTTGTTTCCTCGTGAAGTAGCCTGGCTAGAGAAGGGGAAAGTCACTTGCATTTGTAAGCCTTTGAATAGTTTCCCGAAAACTACGAGTTTCATGAAATCTCCGAAAACATTTTTCACCCATTCTTGCTGATACGTGGCGGTAATGATCAGTACACAAATCACACTTGGCCCCCCAAATTTCGTTCTTCTAGGTTGAAGCGTTCGTTTTCAGTAACATTTTGAGTTTTTACATTTCACTCTCTTTTCTCCTATATTGATAGATGTAGTTTTAACCCTAAATCAAACACGGTTTTTGCTAGCTGAGTGAAACTTCACACAATAAAGTAGTTCACAGTGCTATCTCTGTGCTTGTTTCCTCGTGAAGTAGCCTGGGTAGAGAAGGGGAAAATCACTTGCATTTGTAAGCCGTTGAATAGTTTCCCCAAAACTACGAGTTTGCTGAAATCTCCGAAAACATTTTTTCACCCAATCTTGCTGATACTTGGCGGTAATGATCAGTACACAAATCCCAGTTCGCCACCCAAATTTCGTTCTTCTAGGTTGAAGCGTTCGTTTTCAGTAACATTTTGAGTTTTTTAGATTTCCCTCTATTTTCTCCTATATTGATAGATGTAGTTTTAACCCTAAATCAAACACGGTTTTTGCTAGCTGTATTAAACTTCACACAATAAAGTAGTTCTCAGTGCTATCTCTACGCTTTGTTTGCTCGTGAAGTAGCCTGGCTAGAGAAGGGGAAAATCACTTGCATTTGTAAGCCGTTGAATAGTTTCCCCAAAACTACGAGTTTCCTGATATCTCAGGAAACATTTTTTCACCCAATCTTGCTGATACTGGGCGGGAACGATCAGTTCACAAATCCCACTTCGCCCCCCAAGTTTCGTTCTTCTAGGTTGAATCGTTCGTTTGCAGTAACAGTTGAATATTTAGGTTTCACTCGGTTTTCTGATATATTGATAGATGTAGATAGAACCCTAAATGAAACACGGTTTTTCTAGCTGTTTGAAACTCCACACAATAAAGTGGTTCTCAGTGCTGTCTCTGTGGTTTGTTTCTTCTTGAAGTAGCCTAAGAGGAGACTGGGGAAAAACACTTGCATTTGAAAGCCTTTGACAAGCTTCCAAAGAACTACGAGTTTCCTGAAATCTCCGAAAACATTTTTTCACCCATTCTTGCTGATACTTGGCGGTAATGAACAATACACAAATCACACTTGGCCCCCCAAATTTCGTTCTTCTAGGTTGAAGCGTTCGTTTTCAGTAACATTTTGAGTTTTTAGATTTCCCTCTGTTTTCTCCTATATTGATAGATGTAGTTTTAACCCTAAATCAAACACGGTTTTTGCTAGCTGAGTGAAACTTCACACAATAAAGTAGTTCTCAGTGCTATCTCTGTGCTTTGTTTCCTCGTGAAGTAGCCTGGGTAGAGAAGGGGAAAATCACTTGCATTTTTAAGCCGTTGAATACTTTCCCCAAAACTACGAGTTTGCTGAAATCTCCGAAAACATTTTTTCCAGGCAATCTTGCTGATACTTGGCGGTAATGATCAGTACACAAATCCCAGTTCGCCACCGAAATTTCGTTCTTCTAGGTTGAAGCGTTCGTTTTCAGTAAAATTTTGAGTTTTACATTTCACTCTGTTTTCTCCTATATTGATAGATGTAGTTTTAACCCTAAATCTAACACGGTTTTTGCTAGCTGTATGAAACTTCACACAATAAAAGTAGTTCTCAGTGCTATCTCTATGCTCTGTTTCCTCGTGAAGTAGCCTGGCTAGAGAAGGGGAAAGTCACTTGCATTTGTAAGCCATTGAATAGTTTCCCGAAAACTACGAGTTTCCTGAAATCTCCGAAAACACTTTTTCACCCATTCTTGCTGATACTTGGCGGTAATGATCAGTACACAAATCACACTTGGCCCCCCAAATTTCGTTCTTCTAGGTTGAAGCGTTCGTTTTCAGTAACATTTTGAGTTTTTAGATTTCCCTCTGTTTTCTCCTAT